>NW_023045061.1:0-48626 GCF_011762505.2 Arvicanthis niloticus | reverse complement strand
AACCTAACCCTTAAGAGAATGGAAGCCCTAGAAAACTTAAAGGTCATGTGGAGGTGGGGGTTGAGAACATCCTCATGAAAACTAGGGGGCAGAGAGGAGGTATGGGATGTGGAGCAGGATGATGATGATGATGATGATGATGATGATGATGATGATGATGATGATGATGATGAAAAAAGTAGTTTCCTTGATATAATCCATCTCTTCTGGCTCTAAGAACTTTCCTCCTCCTCCTCCTCCTCCTCCTCCTCCTCACTCCTCCTCCTCCTCCTCTCTTCTTCTTCTTCTTCTGCTGCTTCTGCTTCTGTTTTCTTCTGCTTATTCTGCTTCTTTCTTCCCTCTCCCTCTCCCTCTCCCTCTCCCTCTCCCTCTCCCTCTCCCTCTCCCTCTCCCTCTCCCTCTCCCTCTCCCTCTCCCTCTCCCTCTCCTCTCCCTCTCCCTCTCCTCTCCTCCTTCCCCCTCCACTCCCGTCTTCCTCCTCCTCTTCCTCCTCCTCTCCTCCTCTACTCTTCCTCCTCCTTATCATTCTCCTCCTTCTCCTCCTCCTTCTTCTTGGTTCCCTGATTATTGAGGGGAGGGATTTTAAATAACATTCTATTGGAACTGAATCTTACAAAGTATATATTTCCTTTACATTATACATGTATATATCTCTGCACAAGGTTATTTTGAATTAAAAATGAGGCTTCTGTAACAATGGCTAAGGAATAAACTGATATACAAATATTGCAGAATGTTATTAAGAATCATATTTTTATTGCGTTTCTTTACCAGAACAGCAGTGTAAGGTTTCCTCCTAGGTCCATGGCCCATGTATTCTTAGGTTATTTACCACTAATCAGTGTTAAAGTGGTGTTTCATCTCATGGCGTGTATTTTAAAGGTAGTAAGAGAGTCATTAGTTCTCCAAAACATTTTCCATTATTGCACCAATATGTCTTCTATGCAGTTCATTATTGTAACTGGTTGGCAGTGCTTTTTCTTGACTGATAGTACACAGAGTACCTTCCAGTACCACAAACACACTAGGGAATATGGAAGAAGGTTATAGTTATGCCCCAGTTCAAGTTTTCTGTGTTCAATAAGATACTTAAGTACTATGTTTAGAAACGTGCCTTGACATTGGTTTGTAAGAAACCACAGACTTGACAATTAACAGAATTGTTTGAAGTTTTCATGTGACTCTTTTGCACAAAGATTTACTTGTTTTAAATCAATCCTTCAAAAAGTTGTCAAGTTGTGCAATGTATTCCCAGTTATTTGGTGGCTCTATTGAGATTTCAAGCACACACAGGCAGACACACTCACACTTAGAAGCATGCACACATACACACACACAACACACACAAGTAAGTTTTCTTATGACTCATTAAATGACATTTCATGTTGTTTGTTCTCCCCTATTTTTCCTCACTTAGCACCCTTATTCACCTCCTTCCACTTTAAAACTTCTGGCCGGATCTCCCACTGTCTCTCCATAACTATTCGTTCTATTTTCCTTAATAGATTCCACCATCACTCTCTTACTCTAAGTCTAACCTAGACATATACTTTAATTGTCAGTAATTTCATGGTTTCCTTTACTCTGAAATGTGTTTGCTTTCCTCACTTTGTGTCTTGAGTTTTCTCCTGTTTAGTCCATAGCCAGATTTGCTTCGTAGCACTAAAATTGTACTGCATTGAAACTTTTTCAAAAGCCTGTCTTCTCTGGTAGATAACTGGTGGACATATATGTTTGTCTAAGTAGGTCACTAACATGTTTTTTTTTTTTTGTTTGTTTGTTTTCGAGACAGAGTTTCTCTTAACATGTTCTTTATAATGACTACTCATACCATGTTTTCAGTTATTGAAAAAAGAAAAATAAGAAAGTTACTATTATTAGGATATCTTAAACAATATGTAGCATGAAAAAGGCTATCTACCCATTCCTTAAAGCACACTATTTCTACCTAGAATTATCATTGACAACACTATTGAATATTTATTAGTTTCCATATATCTATAAATATATATTTCTACTATTTATAACCTGATCAAATACATTTATATTTATACTTCATAAATATTGTGTATAAAACCCTCTGTTAGATTTCCAAGTTTTCAGAAAACAATAAGGCACACTTAAAAATGAACATATATGCCAGAAGTATATGAGAAGCATCCCTTTCACAAAGGAGATGAAAGAAGAGGAGAGAGAAAATAAAGAGGAAAGGAGAGAAGCACAGAGGAGAAGAGAAGAGAGGGAAGAGAATGACATAACCTAGGCAGCTGTCTTGGTGCACAATTACAGTTTAGTGCTCAGGGCAAGAGTGAGGACAAGACCCTACAAAATATTAATGTTTCAGAGAAGACCATCACCTTCTAACATTATCATTGGTTTTCAGAGTAGTAAGACCCCAAATTTTACCATTCAAATACAAAATTATGCAGTAAATTATATTGTCTAGGTTTAAGAATAGAGATAAAAAAACATTATTTAATTGTCCAAATAAAATGTCCCTCTCCAAATACTATGAAAAGGCCTTGAGGCCTTTGTGTGAAGCTGTGAGTTAGAAGCCTGGGTAGCATTGTAGACACCAAGATGTTAAAGATAGCAAAGCCTTGATGTGTCTTCTACAGAGAGATTTAACACACATACACTCATACACACACATACACGTACACAAACACGTACACACACACAAACAAATATATATATATATATATATATATATATATTTATATATGTAAAATATATGTAAAATCTGCTTAGTCCATTTAATGTTGCTTTTATATACATGTGTTTGGAATGACATATTGAAAATAGATAACTTCTGTATTGCTTATTTCTGGAGAAACCCTAATTTTCCCTTTCTCAGAAGTGATTAATTGCCAGTAACTCTGAGAGTAAAGAGAATCATTTTTAAGTACCCCCACCTTTTATATTGACATCTTAAAAGATACGACCATTTTACTGGTTTTGTTTAGGAAAACACTGTTGAGATTTTTTAAGATATAGCTGCATTATGGCTGACTCTATGTGCCTTTAGCCCTTATAGTCTTTCTGCTTTTACTTTAGTGATTTTTCATGAACTATAGACTTGAGGCTGGTATTACAGATTTATCCAATAAGGCTAAGAACCCCATCTTTTTTTTATTTGTTCTTTGCATTTGGAGAAACTGCTTTTTTTGCAATGGTCTTTATATATTGAAAGATGGACTTTTGTTGTTGGGGAGTGAAAGCTTCAGTCATCTTTGTGTAAGTAGATAAATATACAGATTGCAATTACAAGTTATATTAGTTATATTGTATTTGAAATGGAACCATAGTAGGTTCTTCTTTAGTAGGAGGTTCATAGTAGGTTCATGACCCCATCAACCACTGTTAGTTGGCTAGATTTTTCAATATCACACATGAATTCTAAGTGTGTATGTGTGTGAGAGTGTGTGTGTGTGTACATATATATGAAATTTAAAATTCTGATTTTAGAATTTATTGATAAATTTACTAGACAATTTTAAGGTCCTCAATACCAGTTGTTGTTTCAAAAGCCAGAGGACTAAATACAGGACAATGTCTCTATTCATTTATCAGTTGGTAGTTGACAGAAACTAAAGTGTATTTATTTCCTGACTATTGTCAGAAAAGCTGCAATGAACATAAGCAAGGCAAGTCTCTCAATAGTCAGTTTTAGAATGCTTTGATTTTTTGTATATTACCTAAGAGTAATAAAGTTGGGGTCATACAGTAAATCTACTTGTTTGTAGGGATGTCCACAGTATAAACTGACAGTAAAGAAAGTGTTTTCCTTTTGCTAAACACAAGCCAATGTGTGTTGTCTTTTATATTTTGGTGGCATCCATTCTCACTGTTTTTAGAAAAATGATTAAAGCAGTATTAAAAAATATATAAAATAAATTAAATAAATGGAAAACAAAAAAAGCAGATTTTTTTTAAACAATGTATTTTTATAAATCTTGTTCACCAATTTGTATTTAATATTTTGGATTCCCATGTTAAGACATATGCCCCATTTAAGCTTTAATAGTTATTTGCTTGTTTGTTGATTGCTTTCTTGCTGCTTAATTTTTGAGTTATTGTATATTCTATATCTACTATCAGATATCTTTACAAAGCCTTCAGGGTATAAAAAAGCAGAACTTAGAGTTTCACTTGTTTATGTCATCAGGAGATGGAACATGTTCTTCACTAGACAATATCTATTAAGGTTTCCTAGTTTATTCAGAAGATTAAAAAATAAGTTTGGTGGCACACACCCATAATCCAACAGTTGAAAAGCTAAAGGAGAACAGCCAAGTTTTAGCACAGTCTGGGATACATAATGAAACTCTGTCCCCTAATAAACATAAAACAATGTGAAAGATTAGTTATAGGTAACATTATTAATGAATACATTTTCATGAAAACTGAACCAAATTATTTACTGGGAACAGATGTAGTATATTCCTAAATGTTTTCATATATTTATATAATTGTTTCATATATCTATTTGAGACAAACTGAAGAGCCAATATCTGATAAAGTTCTGGGGTAAAAGTATAAAACAGAAAATGTGACTAATCAGACACTGTCTTGCAAATAAAGTAAAATAAATAATATTGTCTCTGTCTACAATATATTTATACATATCCATTTTTTAAAAGCTGACTTAGACTTATAATGGTTCCATGTTTGATGGGATATATAAAAACAGGCAGTAAGCAAAATATTTGTTATCTTTCATAAGAAAAGATATTTCCTCCAACACTTAAATACTAGCTTTTAAAAGAATTTTTATTATAATAATTGTGTGGGTAGGAACACACCTTTTAAAATTTTAACACAATTTTTTCTTACTTTAGTAATGGAGTTTTGTTACTGTTACCTTGGTTTTGTAGTGGCCAGCACTTCAGTAGATTTCTCACTGTAGTTGAGGCGTTGAATTTCTTTAGGTTATGTATTTATCATGTAGAAAAGAGATTAGTGAGTAGAGGATAATGAAGCTTCAACTATGAACCTCTCCAAACTTGGTCCAGATGTAAAATTAGAAAGCAGAATGACATTTAAGATTGTACTGACTTCACTGCCTTGAAGTACATTCACTAAGTAGTTAACCTTACATCACTCATGTAATCATGATTACATCAATTGTGAAACAGTTTCAGCCAGTTTTTTCCAATAAGAAAAAAATTTAAAAGTTTCTTAGTTACCAAAAGATTAGAATTAAAATATATTTTTTGTATAAATTTTTGATGAGCATATAATATAACAAGACAATCTTGTGAATAGAAAAGTAATTGAGAAAAAGTTTAGTGAATTTCAATATTTTTATTTGAAATAACAAACTCAATTAAATGTGTGATCAGTTCCATTTTTTTCTAATACTAATAAAAGATATAATCACACAAGGTACAATAAGAGTTAAGGTTAATATATAATTTACTGGCACTTTTAATTATTTCCCAAGAACTTCAATTTTATATGACCCATGAAAATAAAAATATTTCATTTGAGTGTCATAGCAACTGAGAGCTTATATAAAAATTTATGTCATTTTTACATGGGCATGTAAAATCATTTATTGCCTAGCATAAAATTCTAAACTCTGTGTTGTTAGTAATTCCTAGTAGAATTCTATGTGTCTTCTTTTATGAATAGTATTTAAATAAGTTAGGAATTTGAGTAGGTTAAAGTTACTTCTGGTAAATATAAGTGAAAAATGTCTTCATACAGCCACACCGTGCCAATAATTGCAAACCAGAACTAGGTCTTTCTAATGTCAGTCATTAATAAGAGAAACCATTTAAATAAAAATTCCTGCCCATTGAAATATGATAAATTTTAAAGAAGATATTCTGTGAGTACTGTATGATTTCATTTCTTTAATTATTTATTCATTTTATATTTTATTTACATTTCAGATGCCATCCCCTTTCCAAATTTCCCCTCCATAGAAAGCACTATCCCATTCCCCCTCCTCCTTTTTGCTTTTATACATTTTTAAAATGTTAACCAAAGGCTTTATAAGTTTAATAATGCTTAATCAGAAGTGTAACCCAATACTCAACATAGATATATAAACTATCTTTTACTGGTGGAGACACCTGAACATATGCCTCCATGTCCCCCCCCCCCTTCTCTCTCCTTTTTCTCTCATCACCTAGCTTCACCATTCAAGTTAAAATAAAACTTTTCTCTCAAAATGCAATTAAAGCATAGTCATTCCTGATTGTACAGGTGAGGTACAAGATAGTCCTAATACCCAATCCATCATGTTGTTGACTAACCAGAACTCTGTCATCTGTCCTAACTAAAGCACTTAGTTTTGAATCTGGCTTTTTTTCTTGGCTTTTGAATGAATGTCAGCGGAAAACCATCCACTCAGATCTATTTTCTCAAAGTAAATAGCCAGGATTGGCTATGAGACTATAGGTCTTCACCCCGTCAGAAATCCAGAATGACTGAGTTAAACTGAAATTATGGGAAGCACTAAGCATAGCTTCTAAAACTTAGCCAATTTATAGAGACCGCTGAACATCTGGAAAGCCCCTATACTACCAAATTTGGAGCATCAGATCTTCAGCCTTCTGGCCCAGAATCATCTGATAGACATTAGTGATGCAGAATTATTAAGGGCTGATTACTCTGTCTAGGCAGATATAATCAGTCGACTATTCTGCAAGTGTGTCCTTTTCTGGACAGTAATTTGTCTGTAGATGGAAAGAAGCAATTCTTTCCTTGTGGCTGTCACTGCACAACTGGAATATCTCCAAGGATGCTCAATTTCTTCTTAGAATCCATGACAGGAAGCTGTCAGGAGCAGACAGGTCTCTAATCAAAATGAACCTTAATATATAAATATTTGTAATGTCAATTCTATGGACTTCTGACATTTTGAAAACCAACTATCCATGTAAGGTAACCTGGACTGTTGTCTGTTAACTCCTCTCAGCTATTTCTAAGTAAAATATGGAAAACACCCTAACAATAAACTCAAAGCCATAAATTTGCTATAGTCCCTTAACTCATAGGCTAACCATCCCAAATCAGTTAAAAAAGTTAAAGAAGGACTGGATCTAAGCCTTGTATTCCTAAATGTGTTATACAGGCACAATGCCCATGAGAGTATCAATATTCATCTCACTTCTATATCAATAAGATGCTCATACCAATGAAAACCTTAAATTTGAAATCAAAGTAAATTTTGTACCATTTAAGAAATTATAACTTCATCTTGATATGAATTATACAGATTTCTACCAATAGGTTATGGCTATGCAATGAGTCCTAGCTAATCCTCCCTGTTCCAAAAAAACCACTACTTTTCCCTAGAAGACAGACCAATATTAACCACCTTAGTCCCCAAGCCCAGGGAATAGGGGTGCTGACTCTTCTTTAACTTCTTCAAGCAGACTGTGGGCATTGAGATATTAGAAGACAGGTGGGGGGAAGAGTAAATTAATAAGCCTCTGATGCTTTGTCTTCACTGTATCCAGATGGAATTCCAGGACATCGGAGGTTTGGGCAGGTCTGCTCAGTATGCTTGATGAGTAGATATACCAAGGCTGTATATTCTGTAATATACAATTCTCAAAACAAGTTTTAGTATCAAGAAAAAAAAATTTTTTTCCTAGCAGGTTGACATTTTTTTAAAGATGTTGGTTCTAGCAACTTTTCTTCCCCCCCCCTTTTTAAAAATTGGTTGTAATATTTACATTTCAAATTTTATCCCCATATCCCATTTGCCCCCCACCACCCAGGAACCCCTTATCCCATCCCCCCTCCTTGTGCTTCTATGAGGGTGTGATTTTCAATTTTCTATGACGCTGTTTCCATTAACATAAATTGCCTCCTAAATTTCTAAATCCTTCCCCTTATGTTATTAAATCTCGTATTTTTTCTTTCTTTTTTTATCGCCTTTTTTCTCCTTTTTACCCATTTTTTCATCTTTTTTTAAAAAATTGGGTATTATATTTACCTTTCCGATTTTATCCCCTTACCCCAGTTCCTTTCCCATGCCCCCTCCTCATGCTTCTATGAGGCAGTGCCCGCACCTACCCTACCACTACCCCCTCCCCACCCTCAGATTACCCCCCCCCCACACACACAATCTGTATTTGTTTTTAATGGGACCAAGAAACTCCTCTCCTACCTATTCCCGACAAGGCCATCCTCCCCTACATATACTGCTGGAGTCATGGGTCCTTCCCTATGTGCTCCCAGGCTGGTGGTTTAGACCATGGTGGCTCTGGTTGTTTTGTATTGTTGCTTTCCTCCTGGGGTCACAAACCCTTTCTGCTATTTCAGTCTTCTCTCTTAAGTTCTCCATTGGGAAACCCTTGATCATATCAGTGGTTAGCTGTGAGTATCGTCCTCTGAATGTGTTAGTCTTTGGCAGACCTCTAAGTAGACAGCTATATCATATTCTTGACAGCATGCATTTCCAGCCATCCACATCAGTGTCTAGCTTAGTTGACTGTACATGGGATGAATACCCAGGTGGAATGGTCTCCTGATGGCCCCTCCTTCAGTTTCTGTCCCATGTTTTGTTTCTATATTGGCCCCCTTGAGTATATTTGTTACTAGTTCTAAGTAGAACTGAGGCATCCCCTCTTGATCTTCCTTCTTCATGTGCTTCAAGTGGTCTGCGGGTTGAGTCTTCACTATTCCAATTTTTTGGGATAACATCCGCTTAACGGTGAGTAAATACCCTGTGTGTTCTTTTGTGATTGGGTTAACTTGCTCAGAATGACAATTTCTAGATTCATCCATTTACGTAAAAATTTCTTGAATTCATTATTTTTAATAGCTGAGTAATACTCCATTGTGTAGATGTACCACATTTTTTGTATCCATTTTTCTGTTGAGGGGCATCTTGGTTCTTTCCAGCTTCTGGCTATTATAAATAAGGCTGCTATGAACATAGTGGAGCATATGTCCTTATTATATGTTGTAGCATCTTCTAGGTATATGCTCAGGAGTGGTATAGCTGGATCCTCAGGTAATGTTATGTCCAGTTTTCTGAGGAAACGCCAGACTGATTTCCAGAGTGATTGTACCAGCTTGCAATCCCACCAACAATGGAGGAGTGTTCCTCTTTCTCCGCATCCTTGCCAGCATCTACTATCACCTGAGTTTTTGATCTTAGCCATTCTGACTGGTGTGAGGTGGTATCCAAGGGTTGTTTTGATTTGCATTTCCCTGATGACTAAGGATGTTGAGTATTTCCTAAGGTGATTCTCAGCCATTCGAGTTTCCTCTGTTGAGAATTCTTTGTTTAGCTCTGTACCCCATTTTTCAATAGGGTTATATGGTTGTCTGAGTTTAATTTCTTGAGTTCTTTGTATATCTCGGATATTAGCCCTCCATCGGATGTAGGATTGGTTAAGATCTTTTCCTAATCTGTTGGTTGCCATTTTGTCTTATTGACAATATCCTTTGCCTTACAGAAGCTCTGCAATTTTATGAGGTCCCATTTGTCAATTCTTGATCTTAGACCATAAGCCATTGGTGTTCTGTTCAGGAAATTTTCCCCTGTGCCAATGTATTCGAGAGTCTTTCCCACCTTCTCTTCTATTAGTTTCAGTGTATCTGTGAAGATCTTTTATCCACTTGGATTTGAGTATTGTACAAGGAGATATGAATGGATTGATTTGCATCCGTCTGCATGTTGACCTCCAGGTGAACCAGCACCATTTGCTGAAAATGCTAATCCTCCCTGTTCCACCAAAACCACTACATTTCCATAAAAAAAAAAAAAACAGCCCAGTATTAACCACCTCAGTCCCCAAGCCCAGGTGACTTCATTAACTTCTTCAAGCTGATTTTGGGTGTTGAGATATTAGAAGATGGGTTGGGGGAAGAATAAATTAATAAGCCTCTGACACTGTGTCTTCACTGCATCCAACTGGAATTCCAGGACATCAGATGTTCGAGCAGGTCTGCTCAGCTTGCCTGATGAGTAGATACACCAAGGCTATATATTCTGCAATATTCAGTTCTCAAAACAAATTTTAGTATCAAGATAATTGTTTGAATTCTGATATCTAGTCTTCTGGCAGCCTGCCTCTGTCATGTCTAATCCATATAATTCTGGGAATTTCTATGAGGGTGTGCTTCCAGCATCCTCCCATTCTTGCTCTCAAATTTCCCAACATCAGGGAATCCAAACTTTCGGGCACCTAGGCCCTCCACTTTCACTGATGCCTAACCCCTTACCCCATTCCCCCTCTCCAATTACTATGAGGGTGTTCTCCCACCATCCTCTCATTCCCACCTCCCTGCTCTTACAGTTCCCCAACACTAGGGAATCCAAAATTTCATGTACCAAGGCTGTCCACTTCCACGGATACCTGGCAAGGCCACCCTCAATTACCTATACAGGTGGTGCCATGAGTCCCTCCCCCTTTGTGTTCTCGGGCTGGAGATTTTAGAATGGCTACTCCAGCTTATTTCTTAGCACCATTTGCTTGAAAAAGTGTTTTCCAGCCTTTTACTCTAAGGTAGAGTCTGTCTTTGCACTGAGTTGGGTTTCCTGTATGCAGCAAATGCTGGGTCCCATTTATGTATCTAGTCCATTAGCCTATGTCTTTTAATTGGGGAACATTGATGTTAAGAGATATTAAGGAACTGTGATTGTTGTCTCCTGTTATTTTATTATTAGAGGTGAAGTTATCTTTGTGTGGCTATCTTCTTTTGGATTTGTTGGAAGAGGGTTATTTTCTTGCTCTTTCTAGGGTATAATTTCCCTTATTGTAGTAGAGCTTTCCTGCTATTATCCTTTGTAATGCTGGGTGTGTGGAAAGATATTTTTAAATTTGGTTTTGTCATAGAATATCTTGATTTCTCCATCTGTGGTAATTGAGAGTTTTGCTGGGTATAGCAGCCTGGGCTGGCATTTGTGTTCTCTTAGGGTCTGTATGACATCTGTCCAACATCTTCTAGCTTTTATAGTATCTGGTGAGAAGTCTGGTGTAATTCTGATAGGTCTGCCTTTATATGTTACTTGGCCTTTCTCCCTTACTGCATTTAATATTCTTTCTTTGTTTTGTGCACTTGGTGTTTTGATTATTATGTGACCAGAGGCATTTCTTTTCTGGTCTAGTCTATTTGGTGTCCTATCGGCTTCTTGTATGTTTATGGGCATCTCTTTCTTTAGATTAGGGAAGTTTTCTTCTATAATTTTGTTGAAGATATTTATTGGCCCTTTAAGTTGGGAATCTTCACTCTCATCTATACCTATTATCTTTAGTTTTGCTCTCCTTATTGTGTCCTGGATTTCCTGGATAATTTGTGTTAAGAACTTTTTGCATTTTGCATTTTCTTTGACAGTTGTGTTGATATTTTCTATGGTATCTTCTGCACCTGAGACTCTCTCTTCTATCTCTTGTATTCTGATGGTGATGCTTGTGTCTATGACTCCTGATTTCTTTCCTAGGTTTTCTATCTTCAGCATAGTCTCCCTTTGTGATTTCTTGATTGTTTCTACTTCCATTTTTATGTTCTGGATGGTTTTGTTCAATTTCTTCACCTGTTTGGTTGTGTTCTCTTGTAATTCTTTAAGGGAATTTTGTGTTTCCTCTTTAAGGGCTTCTACCTGTTTATCTGTGTTCTCAAATTCTTTGAGAGTGTTATTTATGTTTTTCTTAAAGTCCTCTATCATCATCATTAGAAGTGATTTTAAAAACTGAATCTTGCTTTCCTGGTGATATAGGAAATTCAGAACTTTCTAGTGTGGGAGAACTAGGTTCTAATGATGCCAAGTACCCTGGGTTACTGATGCTTATGTTCTTGCGCTTGTCTTTTGCCATCTGTATCTCCTTAGTGCTACCTGCCCTGTCCCTGAGTGGAGCCTGTTATCTTGGTTGTATCAGAACTTTGTGGGGTGGGTATAACTACTGGGGTAAGCACTGGGGCCCAAAATCTGCTCAGTGCTCAAGTGCAGACAGGATGCTGCCCAGGTTAGAGCTCTGCAAGTCCCGTTTCCTCTGGGTTCTTAGAGATTGGGGGAAGAGCTGCTGTCCAAGATCTGTGCAGTGCTCTGGCCCAGACCAAAGGGAACCAGAGCTCCATCAGGGAGTGATTTCCTGGATCCTTGTGGGTCCCAGTTACTCCCTGTTTGGGGCGGGCCTTGTTGTCTGCTTACCTAAGATACTGCCTGAGTTAGATCACCTGAGAACCCTGCTTCCTCTGGATTCTTAGAGATTGGGGGCAGAGCTGCCACCCAAGATCTGCTCAGTGCTCTGGCCCAGACCAGAAGGAACCAGTGCTCTGGGCCGGGAGTGACTTCCTGGGTCCTTGTGGGTCCCAGTTACTCTCTGTTTGGGGTGAAAGTTGCTGCATGCTTATCTAAGATACTGCTCAGGTTAGAGTTCCTGGAATCCCTGCTTCCTCTGGGTTCTGTGTGATTGGGGGCAGAGCTGCCACCCAAGATCTCTAGAGCAGAGACTTAAGGGCGTGACTTCAGGTATGATTTAGTGATAAGACTTATGTGTGTGACTTAGAGGCATGGCTTAGAAGTGAGACATATAAAAGGCGAGAGGCAAACAGAAGAAATTATTATTATTAAGTATTAGGCCCAGGGAGCAGGCACTTGAGACTACAGACAGGCAAATATAATTAGGCACTTAGCACTTGGAGAAAGAATTTGGAATTGGGAAAAAGACTAGCAACTGGAACTAGGATTAGGTGCTAGGAACTTGGACTAGGAACTAGGGACTTGGAGAGAAGAAGAGACTGAAGAATAAATGGGATTGAATCACACTCTGTCTGGTCTTCATTCTTCAAGTCTGTCCTCACTCTCTCTCTCTCTTGCTGATCCCTGACCGGTGGACCGGGGCAGCCTGGGGCAGTGCAGGCTCTAACAATTTAGCTCCTAAGGCCTTTGGCAGTGCGGGTTCCAACATTGATAGAGCTGTCCCCAACATTTTGGCCCATAAGCACGGGGCAGAGTGATTCTCAACATTTTTGGCCCCTAAACATGTGGCAGCTCAGGCTGCAACATTCCAGCACTTTGAAACTTTTTTCAGAGAATTAAGGTTTTCTAATGCTCAGGGCAGTAAGACAAAAGCTGGTTGATAGACCCCCATAACAGACTTGCCAGGTTTTAACACACTAACACATTTGGAAATTATACAGTCAGTGCAACTTACAAAAAATACTATTGAGACAAAACCAATTTTAGCTTACAATTAAAAGAGCCTTAAAATATGTACTAACCCTTGTTTGAAATCCAGATCCTGTTCCAACTTTATCTCTTGCTATTACAACATCGTAGGTAACTACAGCTAACTGCCAAATATATCTCTGAAAATGTCCAGATCCAGCCATCCAAGTGTGGATTCTTATGTTCAATATTAGATTGATTTCTAGACCAGTACATGACTGAGTCCTAGTAGCTAGTCACCTTTAAGAAAAATACAAGAGACATTATAATTTCTCTTTTTGATTCTCTCTCCCACAAGGTCTAAAAACTTGTGGCAAGGCAGCTTGTCCCATCTGGGATATAGTCAAAGGTGGGTCAGGAACATATGTCCAATAAACCTTCCCAGTCACCCTGGTCAGGGCACTCAGCAAGCTCACATGTTGGCATCATTGATTGTCTCAGTAATCTTTTTAAAGTTCCATGGGCCTCTTCCACAGTACATTGTCATTGAAGATTACAAGGAATCCCTGTAATAAATTGTTCACAAAAAGTTTTGACTGCTGGACTACAGTTGCCAGCTCCATTATGTTTTGTTATTAGATATTTTATTTATTTACCTTTCAATGTTATCCCCTCTCCCATTCCTCCTAAGATCCCTTATCCCATCCCCCTCTTCCTACTTCTATGAGGGTGTACCCCACCCATCTACCCATTCCTGCTTCCCTTCTCTCGAATTCCCTAACACTAAGGCATACAAACTTTCATGGACCAAGACCCTCCCCTTCCACTGATGATCTACAAGGCCATCCTCAACTACTGATACAGGTGTAGCCATGAGTCCCTCCCTTTGTGTTCCCAGGCTGGAGGTTTAGACCCTGGAAGTTCTGGTTGAGTATTTTGATACTCATTCTAAGAAGGACCAAAGCATCCATACTTTGCTATTTCTTCTTCTTCTTGAGGTTCATGTGGTCTATGTGTTGTATCTTAGGTATTGTCAGCTTTTGGGTTAATATCCACTTATCAATGAATGCATACCATGTGTGTACTTTTATGATTGGGTTACCTCACTCAGGCTGATATTTTCCAGTTCCATCCATTTGCCTAAGAATTTTATGAACTCTTTGTTTTAATAGCTGAGTAGTACTCCATTGTGAAAATGTACCGTATTTCTTGTATCCATTTCTATGTTAAAGGATATTTGGGTTCTTTCCAGCTTCTGGATATTATAAATAATACTTCTATGAACATACTGGAGCATGTGTCCCTGTTTTATGTTAGAGCATCTTATAGGTATATGCCCAAGAGGGATATAGCTTTTATGTTCAATTTTCTAAGGAACCAACAAACTGCTTTCCATATTGGTTGTACCAGCTTATAATCCCACCACAATGGATGACTGTTCCTCTTTCTCCATATCTGCTGTCACCTGAGATTTTTATTTAGCCATTCAGACTGGCCTGAGGTGGAATCTCAGGGTTGTTTTAATTTGAATTTCCCTGATAAATAAGGATGTTGAACACTTCTTTAGGTGCTTCTCAGCCATTTGAGTTTCCTCAGTTGAGAATTATTTATTTAGCTCTCTATCCCATTTTAATAGGGTTATTTGATTGTCTAGCATCTAATTTCTTCAGTTTTTATATACATTGGATATTCCCCCTATATCAGATGTAGGATTGGTAAAGATCTCTTTCCAATCTGTTGGTTGCTGCTTTGTCCTATTGATGGTGTCCTTTGCTTTACAGAAGCTTTGCAGTCTTATGAGGTCCCATTTGTGAATTATTGATCTTAGAGCATAAGTCATTGGTATTCCGTTGAGGAACATTTCCTCTGTACCCATGTGTTCAAGGCGTTTCCCAAATTTCTCTTATGTTAGTTTCAGTGTATCTGGTTTTATGTGAAGGTTCTTGATCCACTTGGAGTTGAGCTTTGTACAAGGAGAAAAGTATGCATCAATTTGCATTCTTCTACATGCTGACCTCCAGTTGAACCAGCCCCATTTGTTGAAAATGTTGTCTTTTAGACATTGGATAATTTTAGCTCCTTTGTCAAAGATCAAGTGACCATACATATGAGTGTTCATTTCTGGGTCTTCTATTCTATTCCATTGATCTTCCTGCCTTTCTCTGTACCAATACCATGCAGTTTTAATCACTATTGTTCTGTAGTACAGCTTGAAGTCAGGATTGGTGATTCTCCCAGAAGTTCTTTTATTGTTGAGAATAGTTTTTGATCTCCTGGGCTTTTTGTTATTCCAAATAAATTTGAAAATTGCTTTTTCTATCTCTGTGAAAAATTGAGATTGTATTTTGATGGGTATTGCATTAAATCTATAGGTTGCTCTCAGCAAGATATACATTTTTACTAAATTAATCCTGCCAAACCATGAGCATGGGAAATCTTTCCATCTTCTGAGATCTGCTTCAATTTTTTTTCTTCAGGGACTTGAAGTTGTTGTCATACAGATATGTCACTTGCTTGGTTAAATTCATACCCAAAATATAAATTTTATATTATTTGTGACTATTGTGAAAGGTGCCATTTCCCTAATTTTTTTCTCATCCTATATATCTTTTGAGTAGAGGAAGGCTATTGATTTGTTTGAGTTAATTTTATATCCAGCCACTTTGCTAAAGTTGTTTATCAGGTTTAGGAGTTCTCTGGTGGAATGTTGGGGTCACTTTGGTATACTATTATATCATCTGCAAACAGTAAAACTTTGACTTCTTCCTTTCCAATTTTTATCCCATTGACCTCCTTTTGTTGCCTAATTTTTCTGGCTAGGACTTCAAGTAGTATATTGAATACGGAGGGAGAGAGTGGGCAGCCTTGTCTAATCTCTGATTTTAGTGAGATTGTTTCAAGTTTCTCTTCATTTAGTTCGATGTTGGCTACTGTTTTGCTGTATATTGCTTTTTTACTATATTTAGGTATGCGCCTTGGATTCCTGATTTTTCCATGACTTTTATCATGAAGGGGTGTTGAGTTTTGTCAAATGCTTTCTCAGCATCATGTGATATGATCATGTGTTTTTTTTCTTTAAGTTTGTTTATATAGTGGATTACATTAATGGATTTCCATATAGTGAATCACCCCTGCGTTCCTGGGATAAAGCTTACTTGATCTTGATGGATAAGTGTTTTGATGTGTTCTTGGATTCAGTTTGTGAAAATTTTATTAAGCATTTTTGTATAGATATTCATAAGGAAGATTGGTCTGATGTCCTCTTTCTTTGTTGGGTCTTTGTGTTGTTTAGTTATGAGTGTAATTGTGGCTTTGTAGAATGAATAGGGTAGTTTTCCTTTACTTTCTATTTTGTGGAACAGTTTAAAGAGAACCTTCTGGTCCCGGACTTTTTTGGTGGAAAGACTTATAATAACTGCCTGTATTTTTCTTTTCAGTGTTATGGGACTGTTGGATATAGAAGCCTAAGCTGGTCTATGAGCTCTTAGAGACTATAAGATATCTGACTGTAAGATATTGATTTGGTATTCTGTAAGCTTTTTTGTACATTATAGGCATCTTTTTTTAAGGTCTCTGTTGAGAAGTCTTGTGTAATTCAAACAGGTTTACCTTTGTATGTTACATTCCCTTCATTATCTTAGGGCTTTATTACTTTGTGGCATTTAATATTCTTTCTTTTTACTCTATTTTTAGTGTTTTGGTTATTATATGAGGAGAAGCTTTTCTTTTATTTTTGTCTACATGATTCTGTAAGCTTTTTGTACATTAATAGGCATAATTTTTAAGGTTAATGAAATTTTCTTCTATGATTTTGTTGACAATATTTTCTCTGCCTTTGAGTTGGGAGTTTTCTTTCTTTTTTTTTGTCTCTTATTCTTAGGTTTGCCAAGTGCCCTAAATTGTCTGTAGGTTTTGTGTTAGAATCTGGAGCCGCTGGTAGAGCTGATATCCCTTGTGTTAGCCAGATTCCAAGTGGAGCTGATTGTCCCTCATGGCAAAAAAACCTTTAGGGATGTAGGATTAGAAGATGGTGGTAACTGATTGTTTCCGGCCTCTATTTGACTTGGTCAGCACTAGCTCTCTAGGAATGTTGGCAGATTTGTGGCCAGGGAAGTGGAGTGAGGGAAAAGAGAACAGAGATTAATGCTGGTGGTTTTGCTTAGAGGGACAAGAATGCTGAGATTGGGTTACACTATACACCTGGTAGTCACTGGAGACTGCAGGTATCTTGGATTGTGTTTTGTGTGGTGAAACTGTGCAGTGTGTAATTTGACAAATCCTCACTAAATCTGGCTAGGTGCCAGTATTTGTGGTCATGCCCAGCCCCTCATGACTATCTTGGTGAAATACAGCTATGTCTGCCCTGCATCTGGAAGTGGTTTCTGTCTGTTCCTAACCCAGTACAATGACCCAAGAATGTGACCACCACCCATCTCTTTCTCCTAGCCAATGCCTCTCCCACAAAAGCTGGCTTTGCCTCTCCAGAGCACCAAGATTGCTCTCTGGCCACTCTGCAGTCAGCTCTTCTGAACTGCTAGCTTGCATTTTCCCCAAGAATGCTTTCTGTTTGGCTGGCTGGCTTTACTAAGCCACCCAGTACGACCATTGTCACTTCTGGGAATGCCCAGCGCTACCTCTCCACTTCAACCAACTGTCCACCCCATGGCTTGACTACTGATTCCACAGCTAACACATGGCAGCATGCTCTCACTCACCCGTCTGAATCATCATAAATGGAAAACAATAGAAAATCTGAATATTTAAAATCAACAGATAACCCAATTTTTTGATGCAGAATCTAATGTCCTAATTTCATCAGCTATTCTATTTTGGAATTCTTCCAGTGACAAGGGTCTGACAATTAACCACTGGGTCTAACAATTTCTGGCCTATATCATGCACCTTCTCATCTGTCTGATATTTGCTCTGACTCCCACACTCTATCCCTGTCTTCCTGTCCTGCTTGGAAAATCCCACCTCTATATCTTTGCCCAGTGATTGGCTTTTGTTGTCTTAATTAGTCAATCAATTAATTGGGAGGATTCCACTACAGACTTTGAATGGAAGTTTGGGGCTTGGGGAACTCACCTGATTGTACTTGGCTTCTGGCATTCAGGGATTCTGGCAGAACTGTGGTCTTTATCAGAATTTTAAGGATTCTCTTCAACTCTTTCTGAATTTTGTTTTGTGTGTGTAAGTGTGTATTTGTGTGTGTGTGTGTGTGTGTGTGTGTGTGTGTGTAGGGGGTTGTGAGATGTGAAGAAGTTTGTGTAGAAGCCTTCAGTGTCTCACACTCTCAGTTATAAGTTTTTAGTCATCAATACTACAACAGAAGTTTTCCTGGAACAATGTTCATCAGCCCCATCAATTGGATCTCTGGAAACAGCACAGACCAGAGACATCAACATGGACCACCGGAATACTTTCTTTTAACCCAGAAAACTAACATTACAAACAGACAAAACAGAATATGAACTTTTTAAATTTAGGATATGTTGCTTAGAGATATTTCAAAATATCATGTTGGTCTTTCTAAGCTGCTCCATTGGGTCATATTTTTCTTCACCTGTTTCTTTGTTCATTTTTAGGATGCTGTGGTAGCGTTTATGAATCTTAAAATTTTTATTTTGCTCTTAATTTTAGTCTTAATATTATATAATTGGTAATTTTGTGTATTATTATAATAATTAATCTATGAATATATATGCATATCACATAAATCCTGAGAGTATTTCTTATTGCTTCCAGTTTCTTTTTCCTATTGGATTCCTGAGTATTTAAATGTGATACAGTCACTGAGAGGACTGACCACTCATTTGTCCCTTTTCTGTGACCCAATTCTTACTATAGATACCCATCTTGGGAAAGTCATTTTCAACAGGTTTTCATCAAGCCTCAAAGTTAGGAAGGAGCTGTGATCTCACATGTTGATATGTTATTACTATCAAATATCTTAATATGCTGATGTGATAAATTTTATCATATTTAATTGAGATTCTCTTAAATATAAGCTTGTCTCCAAGAGTGAGTACATGCCTGTGGGCACAGGTCAGACCAACACCTCTGCTCCAAGGGACCTGATCAAAGCCCTCAGGACACAGGAACCAAAGAGCAACCTAGGATTGGAAGAATCCAGCTTCCATCTGCTCCTGGAACTGACCCTGTGACACAGCTCTCCTTACCCAAATATGGAGGAAAAATTGCTAGTGTCTCAGGAGTGCGGACACACCTGTGAGTAAAAGTAAGACCACTACTTCTGCTCAAATTTCTGGCACAAAAGGGATCCACCTAGAGCCATCAGGACACTGAAATCAAGGAATGGCTGGGGAAAGGATCCTTCCAGTTTCCTTCTGCGGATCCTTCCAGTTTCCTTCTGCAATCAGAAGCTGACCCTGTGCCACAACTCTCCATACCCAAATTCTACCAGGAGTAAACTGGTCTCCCATGAGCACTAACACACAAGCTTGCAGGAGGGATAAGACAGTCAGAGACAGCATGATCATCTAATGCCAAAGACAACCAGATGGCAAAAAACAAGGGCAAGAACATAAGCAACAGAAACCAAGAATGCTTGGCATCATCAGAAACCAGTTTTTCCAGTATAGTGAGCCCTGAATATCTCAACATGTCAAAAAAGCAAGACTCTGATATAAAATCACATCTCATGATGATTATAAAGGACTTTAAGAAGGTCAGAAATAACTGTCTTAAAGAAATACATGAGAACACAGTTAAACAGTAAAAAGCCCTTAAATAAGAAATAACAAAATCTCTTAAAGAATTAAAGAAACACACAACCAAACATGTGAAGGAATTTAACAAAATCCAGGATCTAAAAATGGAAATAGAAATAACAAAGAAACCACAAAGACAGACAACCCTGGAGACAGAAAACCTAGGAAAAAGATTAGGAGTCATAGATCCAAGCATCACCAACAGAATACAAGAGATAGAAGAGAGAATCTCAGGTGCAGAAGATACCATAGAAAACATTGACACAACATTCAAAGAAAACACAAAATGCAAAAAATCTCCTAACCCAAATCCAGGACACAATGAGAAGACCAAATCTAAGGATATAGAAGAGAGTGATGATTCCCAACTTAAAGGGCCAGTAAATATCTTCAATAATATTATAGAAGAAAAATTCCCTAACCAAAAGAAAGTGATGCTCAAGAAAGTGATGCTTACAAATATACAGGGAGCCTACAGAATTCTAAATAGATTGGACCAGAAAAGAAACTCCTCCTATCACATAATAGTCAAAACATCAAATACACAAAATAAAGAATATTAAAAGCCATAAGAGAAAACAGTCAAGTAACATATAAAGGCAGACTTATCAAAATTACACCAGACTTCTCAGCAGAGACAATGAAAGCTAGAAGATCCTGGGCAAATGTCATACAGACTCTAAAAGAACACAAATGCAAGCCCAGGCTACTGTACCCAGGAAGACTCTCAATTACCATAGATGTAAAAACCAAGATATTCCATGATAAAACCAAATTTCCATAGTATCTTTCCACAAATCAAGCCCTACAAACAATAATAAATGGAAACCAAAAACACAAGGAGGAAAACTACACTATAGAAAGAGCAAGAAAATAATCTTCTTTCAACAAACCCCAAAGAAGATATCCACACGAGCATAAAAATAACATAAAAAAATAACAAGAAGCAACAATCACTATTCCTTAATATATCTTAACATCAATGGACTCAAATCCCCAATAAAAAGACATAGACTAACAGACTGGATACACAAACTGGTACCAGCATTTTGGTGCATACAGGAAATGCACCCCAGTGTCAAACACAGACACTCCTTCAGAGTAAATGGCTTTGAAGCAATTTTCCAAGTAAATGGTCCCAAGAAACAAGCTCAAGTAGCCATTCTCATATCAAATAAAATCAACATTCAAGCAAAAGTTATCAAAAAAAAAAAGATGATAAGAAAGGACACTTTATAGTCAGCAAAGGAAAAAGCAAAGAAAAAGAACTCTCAATTCTGAAAGTCTATGCTCCAAATTCAAGGGCACCCATACTCATAAAGAAACTTTACTAAAGCTCAATGCACACATTGTACCTCACATAATAATAATGGGATACTTCAAAACCCTACTCATGGGAGCAAATACAGAGACAAAATATGAAGTAGATTGCCTGGAGCCACCCCTGGAGTGGGTGAGAGGGGGAGAACTGCTTCTTCTTTCTTCTCCTCCTCTGTCAGGTTCTTCTTGAGGCAGCCCCTATGCTACTGTAGCTGACTTGCAGTCATTGATCCTGTAGCCAGAAAACACTGTTTCTGGCACTTGCATCTTAGCCCTAAAACTAGCAAGGGGTTAAGTAAATAGCCTTGTGCTATCCTAAAAACTTCTGAGGGTAAGAGACTGCAGGCTAGGGTGATTAACACCTGCAGCCTAACAGCAGAGGATTAGGCAATGTGACCTTTGAGATATCTCAGCAGGAACAGCTAGGCTTTAACTTACTGCTGGGTCACAGAAAGAAAAGACACTCAAGAAAAGTTATTATATAGAGTTTATTACTATGTGTCAAAAGTTTCCTATGAAAGCTATCTGAGGGGAAATGTGGAAAGATCCTGAGTGGGGAAGAAGAAAAGATTCTAACAAAGTAAAAATTCAAAGGGAGAAATTCTAAGCAGGGGAAAAAGGAAAAGAAGAAGGGCTCCTAACTAACTAACTAACTCCATTCTAACTAACTCTTTTGTCTTTGTCTTCAGTATTTATACACTATTCAGAGTACATGATCACATGTTACAAAGTTCATCACAAGTTCACACCAAAAATTGGATCATAAATTGAAATAGAAGTTTACAACACAAAATATTTACATGAATAGCCATTAGGAGTAATTATCTAGCTAGACATTCATCACCTATCTAGCTCCACAGGTACACAGAAAGTTTGAAAGCATAACTTAAGAAATTAGTGAAGTTTTGTATAGATAAACCCAGGCAATACTTTCTCTTCTGTTCTGGTACCTATAATAAATCGTGAATTCCCTTTAGTGACCTAGGTTAATTGTTTTACAACTTCTTGGAATGTGCTCTGAGCAGAAGGTCTGGTTACTATCTATCTCAGGGCAATTAGGGAGACTGACAGAGTTCTCTTTGCAGTTTCAACTATGCCTAAGGGACTTAATAGCAGTCCCAATATAAAAGAGCTTAGTAATCATTGATATAATTTTCAGAATTCTTACAGGATCATCATTAAGAATTAAGAAGTCATCTATTTGCCTATATAGTATCACTACAAGACAGTACATCTTCATGGATCTGCAGAGATCTGCTACAAAGGGGTGTGCTACTGCTTAGTAATAGTTGCATATGTCTAATAATAATAATAATAATAATAAACAATAACAATAATAAAAATAAATAATGGGAAAAGCATATTAATAGCAGAAATCTTTCCTAAAATCACGTCCACCACAGCCTTGCTAATGGGGCACACTCGTCCCAGATTATATAATAATCTGAGGCAAGCATTTCAGCATGATCATCTGCTCATTATTAGCTTGTTCCATTATGGCTCCTGACAGTAGAGACTGAAGGAAAGGCCATCCAGAGACTGCCCCACTTGGTGATCCATCTCATATAAAGTCACCAAACCCAGACACTATTTTGGATCCCAGTAAGTGCTTGCTGACAGGAGTTTGATATGGCTGTCTCCTGAGAGACTCTGCCAGAACATGACCTGACCAATATAGAGACAAATATTTGTAGCCAATCATTGGACTGAGAGCTAGGTCCCGAATGGAGGAGTTGGAGAAGGGACTGAAGGAGCTTAGGGGTTTGCAGCCCATAGTGGGAGCAGCAGTGCCAACTGTCTAGAACCCCTGAGCTCCTGGAAATTGGAGCAGCAACAAAAGAGAGACATGGAGGAACTCATGGCCCCAGCTGCATATGTGGCAGAGCATGGCCTTATTATACATCAGTGGGAGAGTGACCCTTGGGCCTAAGGGTGTTTGATCCTCTTGTGTAGGGGGATGCCAAGGTGGAAAAACAGGAGTGGTTGGTAGGGTGGGAGAGAACCCTCATAGAGGTAGGAGGAATGGGATAGAGGATTTCTGAAGGGGAGACTTGGAAAAGGGAAAACATTTGAAATGTAAGTTTAAAAAATAACCAATAAAAATGTTAACTAAAAAAAAGAAAGCAGGAAAGAAAACTGGCTAGAAACTCTACAAATATAATTCAATTTGTGCAGAATCTTCATTAAGTATAAAATTTTCTTTGATAAAATTGCTAATTCTACTAGGTCTAAAGTAGAAGAAGTTCAATTTTGTCTTTCATATGTGAATTTAAAATGTTGATTTCATAGAAATAATATGAACAGTATATTGGTTTCAACAATTATAAAGGTATGAGGAGGAGAGAAGCGATAATGATTAATAAGCTTCCAGGGAGAATGGAAAAAGGAAGAATGTTTTCTTATGTTATGTAAAAGAGAATAATAATAATGGTTTTACAGAAAATAGTCTTAAAGATTTCATATATCCATGACGTATATGTGCTAAATGTTTGCTGTGAAAAATAAAAAATCTCTCTTTTTTATTGGATATTTTATTTATTTACAATACAGATGTCATCTCCTTTACCAATTTCCCCTCCCTAGAATCCCCTATTCCATACCACGTCTTCCTTTATACGTTTATACCATTTTTATTACGTGCATGTATTAAGGTCAGTCCTAGGTTGAGGGTCTAGCAATATATTAGATGAAAATAGTCAAGGAACAAACAATTCAATAAGCACAAAAAGTCAAAGAAAAAGCAGGGCATAAAACCCAATTACATGAACATTCCCATGATCACTGTTTCTAAAGGCTTATCAGGATGACCAAAGTATCTGAGCCTACTTCCCTATCCTAGCCCAAGGTCATTTACATATCTGAAGCCTATTTCCTTGTTCTTGCCTAAAATTCAGGCTGGCAAGCAAGGAACATGTAAGATTCTGCACAGAGCCTTACCAACCTAAGACAGAAATGCATTGCTTTTGATAATGCATATTCTATGATAGGTAAAGAAGGCATTCTTGTCAGAATGACTTAAGGCAGGCTCAGTCATTTTAATGAAATAAAAAAGGGAGAGAGGTGGAGAGCCTTTGGGGCTGCTTGGCAAGAAGCTGACATGGGCGAAAGACAAGGAAATGGGCTGTTTGGCAGAAATACGACATTGGCCAAGGACAAGGAAGTAGGCTTCAGGCAGAAATTTGACATTGGACTAGAACAAAGAAGTAATTACAGGTAGGATTCTAAATCTTAGGCTACAAGAAAGATATAATCTCATGCAGGAATCTAAATATTAGACTAGTACAAAGAAGCAATTTCAGACAAGAAATCTCTTTTTTCCACACTATATAAATGCATTGAAATAGTCTATTTTTTAACTGATAATACTAATGCATGTGTTACCATGAAAGGACACTTAATTTGAGTGAAAAAGGAAACATACATAATTTGAAAATATCTTAGGTATTTAAACATCTGATAGTTTCTAGAATATGCAATGAATAAACAGAGCTAAAACAAATAATTCATCCAAAAAGTCATGCATGGAATAGAATGAAAAGATATCAATAAGATCAAACCAAAATCAACAAATCAAGGTCAATACAAATGGTAGAAAAATTTTTAAAAATGTTCAGTATCCTCAAATACCATACAAATACAACTTTTCAATTTTAGCTTATCTCATTCAAATTGTGTAAGATAAAAATAAAGACAATAAATGCTTACATGAATGATGGAAAGGGGACTACATATTTAATGTTGGTCAGAGTAAAAAATAGTAAGTTACTATGGATATTACTGTGAAATTTCCTCCAAAGATAGAGGTAGATCTACAATATAATTTAATTATATTATTACTTTGCTTTACAGGAAAAATCTATATTTTACTACAGATAAACTTGCTCATCTAAATACATTGCTACCCTACTCACAATAGCCAGAATATGGAGACATCCCATATGTTCATTATCTCATGAATGAATATTAACATGTTTTATACTTACATACTTATATGAATAAAAATATCAAAATTGTAAAATTTGCAATTGAATAAATGGAATAAGCAACACAATAATTCTGAGAAATGTAACCCAAACCCTGAAAGACAAATGTCACAAAGATTGTTGTTGTTGTTTGTTTTTGTTTTCCTTTTATGGATGTTAGCTTTGAATCTCCGGGTATATGTGTTTAAATATTGAATATTTAGCTATGTTGGGAAATTAGTACAAAACTAACCATGTGGAAACATTCAAGGGAAAATGTAGTTAGGATAAGGGAGAGTAGGGAATACTGAAACTAGAAGGATTAAGTTGTAGGAAATCGGACAGAAGGGTATCATAAAAATTTTAGTAAGTAATGAATTACACAGAAGACCTTTAAAAGAATCATGCAAAAACTTGCCACTGTAGAAACTGCATATAATGTACAGATATATAAAGTTAAAAATATTTTTAAATGGAGTTATCTTATAACAGTGTGACAATATCATACTTATAAGATTATAAACAAAAATACCCTTATGAGGAATTGATCATCTATACTAGAGTTGTTGAAAATTGGGTTCAAATAGACACCCTAAATATTTCAAGCTTTTGCTATTGTTTATGACTATCCTCAAAAAACTTCATGAGCTTGTTAGCTAGATATCACATACCTAATTCACAAAACAGAAAGTAACCAAGCTGGTACTGACCTTAGAGTTTCATCATTTCTGCTAGGATTTCTTAATCCTGGAGGATATTTATGTAATGGGGGAAAAATATATCCATTCATTTTAACTAGGTGTTGATACTACAGACTGCAATAATGACCAATATGGCAAAATATATCTACTAACTACTATAATCGTGGCATCACAGCAATGTGCATAACCAACCATTTTTTACTGTATTTAAGGTTTGAAACTCATAACTAAAATAATTTTAATTGGCCAAAACCTATGGATGTGGAAGTAACAGTCTCTTAAGGAGAACCTATTACTATTATTTTGGTAATTTGGTGTTACACTGGATTCTAATGACTTACAGCAATACATATAAATAGATGTACCTCTCAATTAACATCAATGTATTTTGCCACTGACATGTTGTCAATGCTTCTGTAGATGACTGCATACTGGTAACACCAAATAAACTCAGTGGTTTATTCAGTACAATGATACAATGTAGTTAATCTTGAGATCATGTATACACAAGTAATACTAAATGAATTCAGGTGGACCCAACAGGTTTATATATTTATGCATATATATGCAATGAATTTTTTAAAAATAAAAAATTAACTTGAGAGATATTAGAGATGTAGCAGAATATTAGAGAAAAAAGTTATGAGGAAATGATTTAATTATGTTGTAATTAAATTTAATTCAAAAATTAAAACTTATTATTTAAATGAACTTTATGAACTTCATTTTAATAATCACAGATGGGATAGTGCAGGAATTAGAATGAAGTGAATGGAACGTATACTTGATCAAAACACCAGTTATGCAAGTATAAAATTCTCAAATAATAGAAAAATATTTTATATGACACAGTATATCATTTAAATAATAAAAGTACTTGATTAGGTAAAATTGCCTAGAGAATTTCCAAATAACTTTGGAAAGGAATCAATACACTTATAATTAAATTTAACACATGGTTTTGTGTTGTACCTGTATATTTCTTATGTTTTTCTCTACTAGTTATACAAATAAAGTAATGACAGCAATATTTTATTGGTACTTAGATAATTACAACTTATATTCAACAATATTTATGGCTTTTAATGTCCTTTAAAAAGGAATTCTGAAGCTTTTCACTATGCCAGTATCATAGCCAATGAGGTTTTTCCAAGGCACAATTATTGTTAACTGAAAAAGTAATTCTGGTTTAAAACAAAAAGCATGTGCTGTTCAATACAGCATGCATTTGAAAAACTCAACATTGAACTACAAAAGGAAAGTTTAAAAATGAATTAAATTCTTTAATAAAGTTTCCTTCACTTTTCGGCATTAAGAGTTTCATATAATGGTGACAAGTTATAAATGTAATAAATACATTTCTTCGGTGATACATAGATGTGAATGTGAGGTTCATTGTGAAGGACATTTCTCCTTTTCACAAAACAGACGTGAAAATTTAAAAGAAAGTGGTTCTATTTGGCATATGCTAGCTCTGTGTACTATAAATTTTTATCTCGTTAGGAAAATTTTTAATTTTTATATATTTCTTTTAATACTTTTTATAAGTATCAGATTTACTTACTTTCATGATTATAAGTGTTTTGTCTGCAAGTATATCTCTTCACTGTGTACATGCCTGGTACATTAAGAGGGCAAAAGAAGATCTTTAGCTCCTTGTAACTGAGTTACAGACAATTGTTAGTTGCTTTGTGGGTGCTAAGAGACAAACTTAAGTTCTCTGGAAGAATATCAGATGGTCTTATCCACACAGTCAATTTCTATACTCTTTTTCATATTTTTCTACTTGCTCATTTATTTATGTATTACACATGTGTATGTATGTGGAAATACATTACATAGCAGTCATGTGGAAATAAAGGCCAACTTGTTTCTTCTCTTTTACAAAATGATTTGTGAGAATCAAACTCAGGTTTTTAGGCTTAACAGAGGATGTTTCTACAAACTGAATCCTTTTATCAGGTCTACAAACATGTCTTATACTGTCCTTAACTGAATATAAAAGTGGCATGTATTTTAATAGTAAAATAGATATGGGACAGTGGTTCTTTACTTATGTACTTGGACATTTTGAAGCAATGTCTCCATACCCCTCTTAACACTTCCACAAATTCATACCGCATACTAGAAATGTTTTTAGGGAGAATTATTCACATTGGCAAAACAGTAAAATAATCTAGTTCAAAATCTATCAGTAATCTAACCTTTCACATACATAGACACATGATTGTAACGAGAGCTACATCTATATCTTGTTATTTTTATGATTATATTATGATGACATCATTTCCCCTCTCCTTCCTCTCTCCAAATCCTCGGATTTACTCCTACCTTCTATGATTCGAATACATTCCCATTTCACATTAGTTATTGTGGCTTGCATTTCTGAATATGCATACACATATATATTCTTATATGTATCCTATGCAGTCTCTGCAAAATTATAGTGTTGTCTCTAGACTTAGCATCGGTCCTCTTCACCATCATATCCTAAACTGTATTATTTAGCTCTTAATGAATGCAATGCCTGTGGATCTGTCATAATAAGTACCTTGACATTTATTTTACTACTTAATTTCTTTGTATGTATTTTCCATTATATCCCTTCTCTTACTCATTGATGTTTATTCCTATACTAACTTGGATATTATATTTAGTTGATCCTATTTTTTACCTCCAAATGAATATCCATTATTATGATTTGTCAAAGTCACATAACAGAGTGACATAAAGTTAGCAATTTTATACTTTAATTTATATAATAAATATTTGTGCAGGCATATTTATTCAGGAGGTATAACTATTGTAGATTGCAAATTGGTAATATCAAGTTATTATTGGAAGGGATTTCTGATAATGAGGAATAAGGACCTTACATAGCCTTGTCTCCAGTATTCATCAACAATGTAACAAAAATTTAATAACAAGATTGCTTATCTCTTGTATAAATAGGTGGGAAATTGTCAACTTTATTTAGTGGATATTCTGAGCCTTTGAAGTTAGGTAAAGTGGATCACAATGTTTCATAGATAGTGTAATACAAAGAACATTTTTAAAACTTTGTTTAAGAATAACATATTATGGAGTTTTATATAGTTTTGGGTAACACAATTGTTACTTTTAGATATACTAAAAGAGTCTCAAATGTGAATATAAGATTCAGTGAAATGCTCCCATTAACTCAGACCTTGGCTAATGCTCATGAAACAACACATCACTTAAGACCTAAACTTCACACAACATATTTAATATTTTCATTGGAGAGTGTTTCAAGCATTTCATGGTGAAAGCACACCCATCTATTGTAAATGTTCAGACATTTACCAGAAAGTACTTATAGTGAACTTTCCTCTTTGTGAGGACCTAACACTAAAAATTTCTTAGTCTCTAAAATCAGATGCAAGTAGTATGAGGCTTAGAGTTAAAGGGTGTGGTTATTGTTAAGTTTTCTTTTTACTCACCTCTAATTCTTTCTTAACATTGAATCATCATGTTTGTGTTAGTCATGGTATCCACTGCTATGTAGAGATACCATGGCCAATCTTTTATAAGGGATATCTTAAAAGGGATAATATTTAGGTGGGGCTGACTTAGAGTTTCAGAGGTTTATTTCATTACAGTCATGGTGGGAAGTAAGGCATTATAAACCAGATAACCAGATTTGAGTCTAGAGGACCTGGCAATTCTACATCTTTATCCAAAGGCTGCTAGAAGGAGACTGGATTGCACTGGGAGTATCTTGATCATATATATATATATATATATATATATATATATATATATATATATATATATATACCTCAGAACTCTGCCTGCATAGTAGTACACTAATAAGGCCACACCTCTTCCAGGAACCTCTAAGTAGTGCCACTACCTATGGCCAAGCATGCAAACACTTGAGTATTCAAACAACTACAATATCTATTCACAACTTTTCTATATCTTATCTTTTTCTCTTTCTAATTATTCATAATTGGTATTGGACATTTATCCCAAGAGTTTGAGAAAAATTGCAAATAAGTTGGGGTTTTTTTTGCCTATGAAACATTAATAGGAGACCTGTTTAAATCCATCTTTTAAAAGATGTTTATATAACATATAAATTGCCTTTTAAAGGAAAGATAGTTTTGTCCACAATCTTACTACATTTAAACCCCCATCCTCAATTTATTCCACTTATATGTAGCTACTTATAATCATACTTTATAGAGAGGGTTACTGGCAATTGTGTAACAACAGTAACCAAAATATGGTATGTACAATACCTAGGTATGTTGTTCAGTTTCATCATGAAACCTCAGTTATTTAGTGAATAATCTGCCAACTATTGACATTTTACTTCTTTTCTGAGTTGATTTTTCTTCCTATTCAGATTGACTGGAGCTGAGTTATAAAATTTTATTCTTTATCTTGTTGGACTTTGACTTTTATGACCTAACATTCTTTCATTTTCTTTTGCTGTTCTTCTATATAAAGTGTATTTTAGAGGAACCTCAAAATAAGTGGCAAGCACAGAGTTCTTGATATTATAGGTATCAAAATGTCCATAAATTGGTGAACTTTTGAACTGCTATAAAATCGATGCTACATCTCTTACTCCATAAAAATCACAAAATTACCTCTAAAGCTACAAAAAGTCAAAGAATCATTGTGTGGACATTTCACAACCAGGAATTTTATGTTAAAACTATATATTTCTTTTTTATTTTTATATTATAATGAATGCTAATAAATCTTTACCAGATTATCCATAAATCAACCAAATATTTGACCTTTTTCTATTTAAAGATTTTATAATGGTTCCATTATGCTTACTTATTAGACACTTGCACTAAATATTTAAGAATACTAAAATCTCTAATTTTATATTTTAATTAATCCTTGGTTTTGTTTGTTGTCTTCTTAAAATTGTGCTTTCATCTGCTTTGTCATGTTTGAAAACTGTCTTTACTTATTATCTAATAAATTTAAATTACTACTTATAACTTTCTGGTGCTCTGCAATTTCAAGATTTGGGCATTTTATTCTCACTGATATATGGGCAATCATAATAAATCGGCTACACAACATAATCTTGCCAAGCTATGGCAATTCTCATGGTTACTAATATTTAGTATTTTGATCATTCCCCTAATTCATTGAATTCTCTCAATACTTATTTTTGAAATTTGAATCCATTTAGTTTTGGAACTCTGATTTTCTCATATGAAAATCAGTAGTAATGCATGAAATAGGTACTGGTGGATTGAGTATGCTTGGCTCATAGGATGTGGCATGATTAGAAGGTATGACCTTATTGGAAGAGGTGTGGCCTTCTTGGAGGAAGTGCATTATTATGTAGGACTACTAACGTCAGGCTCTGGATACTGTGAAATGAGAGCTTCCTCAAAGCTGCATGCAAAAGACAGCTCTTTCTGCTGCCTTTGGATCAAGATGTAGAAATCATGGCTCCTTTAGCACAAGGACTTTTTGTATGATGCTCCGCTTCCTAACATGATGATAATGAAATGAATTTCTGAAATTAATTATAAGCCAGTCTCAATTAAATGTTTTTATAATAGTTTTCTCAGTCATGGTGACTCTTCAGAGGAATAAAAACCTAACTAGATCAGAAGTTAGTACCAGAGATTGGGGTATTACTATATAGACCATATTTTTTGTTTGGAAGAATGTGGATTTGGGAACTTTGGATTTGGAAAGTGGTGGAATGCTTGAAGTGGGGCATAATGGGCCACCCTAGTAGAAATATGGAAGTGAGGAACATTGGTGCCAAGGGTGATTTAAACTGAGAAGGCCTGGCTCAAAGACTTTCAAAAGAGACTCATGATAGTATGTGGCAAAGAAACTGTTTGTGTGATATTCTGGTGAATAACGCGGCTGTTATTTTGACCTAGTCTGAAGAGTCAGCATGAGGCTCAAGTGAAGAGACTTTGATTGATTGTGTTAGGCAAGGAAATCTTGAAACAATCTTGTATATAGTCTGTTGATGGTTACTACGGTACTCTTATAAAGACTGTATGAATGAAAATGAACAAGCTGTAAAAGAAAAATATAAAAAGAATAGTTAATTTATTAAAGAGACACTAGAAAATGAAACAGAGCTGAGTCCTATGTTCAGTGAGAAAAATATATTAAGAGTTTGGGGAACTTGGGGCAATATTTTACCCAGCTAAGATTATTGTTTACATATTTCTATTTGTAAAAGAGATATTTCTATCTGTAACGTCTTATTATTACCATGTTATTGTTTTCATTTGGACAAAAGAAAATATGATTGTGTGTCAAATTGACAAAGAATAGATTGTAATAGCTATTCTAGGTTCTCAATTTGACTATATTTGGAGTAAGCTACAATCTAGAATTTTTAAAGGTCTTGTGAAAAATTTAAATAAGGCTTGGGTTTAGGGCTGGTGGAATAACCTTTAATCCCATCATTCAGGAGACAGAGGCATGAAAAATCTCTGAGTTTAAGGCCAGTCTACAGAGCAAGATCTAGGATATCCAAGTTTAGTTAATGAAGGAGTTGGAAAGCAGAAAGCAGGTGATAATATGATAGAACAGAGGGGCCATGTTCCAGCCCCAACAAGCAGAAGACCTTGGTAGATTCAACCACTTGGATAAGGCTTTAGAGACAAGAAAAGAAGGGTTTACTAGGATAGTTGATGCTAGTTAGCATGAGTTAATGAATTAGTGGTGATTAAGAAGAAACTAGCATCTCTGTGTGTGTAGTTGCTAGGAATTGCAGAGAGGGTTCCTCCAGGAGGAAATTAGGCATGGCTGCTGTGTCTCCACGGCTCCTCACAGGAGTGGTCCCAATGACACAAGAAAGCCTATGGGTTTTTACAGACTTTAATGTCATGGCAGATAGTGGTTGGATCTGGATGTGCATCCCCCCCAAACCCAGGGCAGACATGAGTTAAATAGGAAGGGAGAGGGAGAGAGGGGCTAGGGAAGAACACTTCATTGGCTCTACCCTCTGGCCTTCAGGAATCTCAGTACTATGTAAATCTCTCTAGGACCTGAAGCCTGTTTTTTGTGACTGATGGCCATAGACCTCTCTGTGGGAGGGGCTGTGGAGAGGGCTGAAGCTAAATGAAAAGAACCAGCACCCAGGAGCAGAGGGTACTCCTGCCATCCAATAAAGGTCCGGGGTTCCAAGCTTGTGCTTGACCAAGCACCCAGCTGCTTCTCACAGCCCACCACCCCACATCTCTATGGTGAAATCTTCAGGGAAGTATTTTTTGAGAGCACAAAGCAGCTGTGTTTTAGAGATAAAAATCATGTGGCACTCATATTTGGTATTGTGTAACAATTACCCAGGTAGTAAGGGTTGCAAAGGGATAAAAGGTACATAGATAGCAGCTGAGGCTTGGAACTGTAAGAGGCCAGAAAAGACCATTGGTGAACTTGCAGCCTCAGTTGCTGTTGAGAGCCCAGATTTAAAGAAGATATGCAAAGAAAGTGAGGCTTAGAAAAACGAGAGGCTTTGAGAGGCTATTTGTAGTTCTACTTGCAGTGGGTAGAAAAGGTCTAGATATTTCAGGTTCCAGTACCATGGATGACTACCACCAACAGCAGCACCAGAAGAGTGAAGTCAACCAGAGCCTAAGGTGCTATATGGCTGAAGAAATGACCCAAGCCATTTGGAGGAGCCCAGAATATCATTTGTGGATCCCAGACATTGGAACAAGAAACTGTGAAGTTGAAGTTACCTTGGAGAACCCAAGATATTGGACAATCTAGAGCCATAGGATACTTGCCAAGAAGAGCTGCTAATAGGGAGAGGAACCAGCCCAAGAGATATAAGTGTGTTGCAGTCAACAAAACTGAAAGTAGTTGGACATCAGACATGGAGATGCAGCATTTGGGGTTTGCCCAGCTCGTTTTTCATCCTGCTTTGGCCTAGCACTTCCACAATAAGACATTTTGGAATGGTAGTTGTATATCCTGTGATTTTGGGAGTATGTGATATGCTTTATGATTTTGATTTTATAGGGGATTGCAGTTAATTAATTGCATGATTCTCAGAAAAGACTTCAAACTTGGGACTTTTACACATTGTTGAGACTGTGATAGTATAAGAAAACTTTAGAAGTTGGAATAAATAAGTTTTTATCATACTATGTTGAGTTGTGACCCCCATAGAAGTTCCTGTATGAACAAGGCTAAGGGGGTAGTGGAATGTGGTACAAAAATAAATATGCTTGGCCCATGGGAAGTGGCATCATTGGAATAGGTGTGGCCTTTTAAGAGGAATATGACACAATTAGGGACTCCTATGCTCAGACTCTGACCAGTGTGAAATGAAACTCCTCTTAGCTGCCTGCAAAAGACAGTGCTACCTCTAGATCAAGATGTAGATATCTTGGCTCCTCCCACACCCGGTCTGTCTGCATAACACTATGCTGTCTACCATGATGGTAATGGACTGAAATTTTAAAATGGTAAGGCAACCATAATTATTATTTTTCTATCTAAGTGTTGCCTGATTGATGGTGTCCCTACATAGAACTAAAACACTTGCTAGAATATATATATATATATATATATATATATATATATATATATGTGTGTGTGTGTGTGTGTGTGTGTGTGTGTGTATGTATGTTGGTGAAGAATTGAAATGGAACATGTAATGAATACATCTGACACAACATAAAGCAGTATAGAAGTTTCTTAATATGTGTTCTTATGAAAACCAGATAAAGCCTATATGCCAATATTTTAAATATTCTATTAGTTTATGGAACATTTTTAATCTTTTCATAGACTGAAAGAGCTAGACTTAAAAAAATAAGGGATTAAAGTTATAAGGAAATAAAATGAAAAATTTGGAAATTATTTTTTCTGTATACATGTTTCATCATTATTCTCAACAAAATTAACTACTAAGATAGAGCATTTAATATCAAGTAATTACATAAAGAAAAATATAATTTGCCATTTTAAAATAAAATAAAGTCTAAAATACGGTATATTGATGCTTCTGATTTTTTGATTAAGAATAATATGCTTGTCATAAATGTTCCTCTGTCTTATATAAATATTAAATTCCTGTTCAATCTAACTTCTTTAAGTACATAAAATCTTAAAATTTATTGTGTTCTTATATTTATCTAGTTTGATTTATATTTTATCACACTGGTCAACTTGTGCCAAAAGAGTAATGTTTTTACTTTTCAAATTTTCAGCATTATAGTTTATAATTTTATATTTTCCAAATTGTTTCAAAAACTTCTTGATTTTCATGATTTGAAAGCACAGGTCTCTAAGTGCTACCAATCTTCTTGTTCACTTTAAAGTTAGTAACTTCTGAGAGCATCCTTTATAATGAGAACAATGACAACAGTATCAATAATAAATAAAAACTCAGAATATAATCTTTAAAAATATTACAAAGTATAAATATTAGATGACTATTATACATAAATAATGTCTTATGTTTAACAAACTGCAAATGATACTTTATAATATCTTTATAAACATTTGCACTATTATACAAAATGCTATACGAAACTTTACAACATTGAGTAACAAAAATCCAGGAGTCTAAATGGATCATTGATTAATATGAATGCTGTAAACATACAGAAAAATAAACTGTACATAGAAGTAGTCTTCTTCATTCTTTTGATAATATTAAATTTTTACATATGTGTGTTGATATTTACATATTTACATGTAAGTATATTAAACACATGTAATTGCTAATAGTTCCTATATATGTCATCTTAATACAAAAATTATTAATGTGTGATTTGATAGATATTGAAAATTTAACATATTATTTAAGCATTCACAAAAATTCACATATTTTATCTATAGTCATATATATGGTACTTTTTTGAAATACAAGCAAATGTGCTTTTAAATTTTAGGAACTTTTAAAAATTTTGTTGTTGTTGTTTTTGGAGATTTTAGAGGTGTACATATTGAGTTAGTGGTTTGAATAGTACTTGGAAATTTTAGGAGTCCCAGACACTTTGATTAGTTTATTCATCAGAATAATCTCAATTAGTGCTAATGTTCTAGAATATTCATATTCAACATTAGGTTCCAAATGGATGATTGAAGAATTAATTACTGTAAAATAATGGGATTCTATAAGAAAAAAACAAGTTTCTTAAGTTTTTCCAATGGGATAAAATCATTTCTCATACTCATGCATTGCAGAGGCCTAATAATTCAAAAATTTTTCATATTGAATGAAATATATTAATATTTTAACACACCTAATAGAGCAGGTTTATGTAAGATGTTACATTAAGACAGAGAAGGCTAAATCTTACCAAATAGCTACAATAATGTTTATCAGAAAGAACAAAACAGTTACAATCATGGTAGGTTACAAATCAAGTAAGGTGATAATGACATTAAGTATGAACAATATTACATGGGAAACATTATATCAGTTAGAAAAATAAAGATCAAATCAAAAGTATATTCTACAAAGGAGTCATTTTGCAACCTGAGTGGGGTAACCTAGGCCCAAAATGAAAAATAATATAGTCATTCACTTATATTTGAATGTTAATTTTAAAGCATATAATAAGCATACTACAATCTATAAGTAAGGGACTAGAGTGAAGGAAAGACACTCATAAAATTTTGGTAATAAAACATATAATTGTATTCTTCAGCCCCTCATCTATGTGTCCCTTTACATCCAGGATTTTTCCAAGAAGTTAATCTATGTGTTGTTATGAGATTCTCAGTGATAGGAGACACTTGGGGGGGAGGAGAAGAAAAATATTGAAATTATATATATATATATATATATATATATATATATATATATATAATCATCATCATGTAGCTCTAAAACTTATACCCAATGGGGATGACTTTGGCTGAATTTATCAACAAAGGTGAGATAGAACTTGTAAAGACTATGTTCAGTAGATAGGCACATTCCTGAACTTAGGGATGGAGCAAACCACACATCCCAAAATGTTAACCCAAACGTGTTCTTGCCAAAATGAAAAACAGAAGCAAACAATGGATCAGAGACTGAAGCAAAGGCAATCCAGAGATGGCTCCACCTAAGAATCCATTCCATCTGCACACACCAAACCCCTACACTATTGCTGATGCCAAGCAACACTTGTGGACAGGAGCCTGGGAGGTTCTGTCAACACCTGATTAATAAAGATACAGATACTTACTTACAGCCAACCATCAGACAGCCCAGGGACTCCAAAGGAAGAACTAGAGAAAGGACTGAAGGAGCTGAAGGGGATTGCAACTACAAAAAAAGAGCAATATCAACTAACTGGTCCACCCAATGCTCTCAGAGAGTAAACCACCTAAGAGTATATACATGGAGGGATCTATGGCTCCAGGTATATTTGTAGCAGAGAATGGCTTTAACATCATTGGGAAATAAGACCCTTGGTCATGTGGAGTTTAGATGTCCCAGTATACGAGGATGCTAAAGTGGTGAGGTGGGAGTAAGTAAATGGGTGGAGGAGCACCCTCATAAGGCAAATGAGAGGATGGGGGTAGGATAAAGGGTTGTGAAGGGATAACAAGATATGGGGATATCAATTGAAATGTAAATGAATAAAATGATTAATTAAAAAAGTTCTAGTAAACTGAATACAAAAACATATCTAAACTATCATTCATGATAATCATGTAGCCTTCATCACAGCGATGGTTCAATATATGGAAATCCATCAATGAAATCCAATATATAAAAAAATTCAAAGAAAAAAAAAACACATGATCATCTCACTAGACGCCAAAAAAAGACTCTGACAAAACACAACACTCCTTCATGCTAAATGTATTGGAGATATCAGAAATTCAAAGTCCATAAATAAACATAATAAAAGCAATATACAGCAAACCAGTAACCAACATCAGACTAAATAGAGAAAAACTTGAAACAGTCCCACTAAAATCAAAGACAAGACAAGGCTGCCCACTCTCCCCCAGTACTCAAATTCAAGCAAGAGAAATTAGACAACAACAAGTGATCAAAGGGATACAATTTGGAAAGGAGGCAGTAAAGCTATCACTATTTGCATATGATATGATAATATACATAAGGAACGCCCAAAATTCTACCAGAGTACTCCTACAGCTGATACACAACTTCAGCAAAGTCACTGCATATAAAATTAACTATAAGAAATCAATAGCATGCCTTTACTTAATGGACACATGGGCTGAGAAAGAAACTAGAGAAATGGCACGCTTCACAATAGTCACAAATAATATAAAATAGCTTGCTGTGATTCTATCCAAGCAAGAGAAAGTTCTGTATGACAAAAACTCTGAAGAAAAATAATCAAAGAAGGCTTTAGAAATTGGAAAGACATCCTATGCACATGGATTCGCAGGATTATTATAGCAAACATGTCCATCTTACAAAAATTTATGTACAGATTCAATGCAATCCCCATAAAAAATTACAACTCATTTTTTCAGATAGATAGAGCATTACTGAAATTCATCTGGAATAACAAAAACAAAAACAAAAAACAGAATGGGAAAAAATATTCTCAACAATAATAGAATTTCTGGGGTATTCAACATTCCTGATATCAAGCTGTACTAAAGAGCAATAGTGATAAAACTGCATGGTATTGGTACAAAAACAGGGAGGTAGATTAATGGAATAGAATTTAAGACTCAGAAATGAACCCACACACCTATGGTCACTTGATCTTCCACAATGATCTCAAAAACTTCCAGTGGAAAAAAGACAGCATTTTCAACAAATGGTGCTGGTTCAACTGGTGATCTGCATGTAGGAGAATGCAAATTGATTCACTCTTATCTGCTTGTACCAAGCTCAAGTCCAAGTTGATAAAGACCCTTCACATAAAACCAGATACACTGAATCTAATAGAAGAGTCAGTGGGAAAGATTCTAAATCACATTGTCAGGCAGGGAAATTTTCTGAACAGAACACCAATGGCTCAGGCTTTAAGATCAACAATTGATAGATGAGAGCATATAAAATTGCAAAGTTTCTGTAAAGCAAAGGACACTGCCAATATGAAAAAATGGCAACCTACAAATTGGGAAAAATCTTTTCTAACCCTACATGTGATACAGGGCTAATATTTAATATATACAAAGAATTCAAGAAGTTAGACTCCAGAGACTCAAATTACTCTATTAAAAATGGAGAACAAAGATTAACAAAATAATTCTCAACTGAGGAATCTCAAAAAGCTGAGAAGTACATAATGAAATGTTCAAAATCTTTAGTTACCAGTGAAATGCAAACCAAAATGACCCTAAGATTCCATCTCACACCAGTAAGAATGACTAAGAACAAAATCTCAGGTGACAGCAAATGCTGGCAAGCATGTAGAGAAAGAGGAATACTCTTCCATTGCTGGTGGGGTTTCAAGATTGTACAAACACTCTCAAAATCAATCTGGTGGTTCCTTAAATAACTGGAAATAAATCTACTTGATGATTCAGCTAAACCACTCCTGTGCATATACCCAAAAGCTGCTCCAACATATACCAAAGCATATACCACTATACTTATAGCAGACTTATTTATAATAAACAAAAGCTGGAAACAACCCAGGTGTTCCTCAACAGAACAATAGATGCAGAAAATATGGTACATTTACACAAAGGAGTATTACTCAGTTATTAAAATAATGACTCATAGAAGCACGGGGAGTGGATTGGGATGGGGGTCCTGGAAGGGAAACTGAGAAAGGGTATAACATTTAAATTGTAAATACATAAGATATACAATAATAAAAAATAATGACTTAATGAAATTTGCCTGCAAATGAATGGAACTGGAAGATATCTCCCTGAGTGCAGTAACCCAAAAACAAATGAGCACACATCGTGTGCACTCACTGATAAGTGGGTATTAGACTAAAAGCTCAAAATACCCACTATACAACTCAAAGCCCACATGAAAGTTAAGAAGGCAGGCAAAAGTGTGGAAGCTTCAATCTTACTTAGAAAGTGGAGGAACATTATCATAGTAGATAGAAGGAGGGCAGGACCTGGAAGGGACAGAGAAGGAGAAGGAGAGAAAAGGGGGGCACAGGATCATGTAGGGAAAGAGACAGGAGAGAAGTATAGAGGGTCAGGAAATTTAACAGACACATGTAGTCATTGTGAGATACGGAACTTTAGGTAGCCATTAGAAAGTCCCAGATGCATGGGATACAATGGGTTCCCAAGACCTAATCACAATGACATTAGCTGAAATACTGACATTAAGCAAATAATGGCATTAGCCAAAAGAGTAGATAGAACCTGTAGAGATCATTGCTCATATATAGGCATAGACCACACCTGAGGGATGGCGCCACATCTGCCTCAAAAGCTTTAACCAAAAATTTGCCATCAAAAAAAAAGCAGAGACAAAAAATGAAGTATAAATTGAAGGAAATCTCATCCAGAAACTTCCCTACATCCCACCTGCAGACATCAAACCTCAATACTATTGCTGATGCCCAGAAATGCTTGCTGAAATTTGTCTGTTATAGTTGTTACCTGAGTGGCTCTGCCAGCACCTGACCTCAGATACCCATAATCATTCACTGGACTAAGCACAGAGTCCCCAATGGAAGAAAGAGGGAAGAAATGAAGGAGGCAGAAGGAGATTGCAACACCACATGGAGAACAACAATATCAACTAACCTGACTACCTAGAGTTACAAGGGACTAAACAACTAATCAAAGAGTACACATGCAAGGACCGGTGGCTCAAGATACATATGTAGCAGAAGATTGCCTTGTCTTACATAAATAGAAGGGTAGGGCCTTGGTCCTGTGGAGGCTTACACTACAGTATAAGAGGATGTTAGAGTGATGAGGTGCAATGGGAAATAGGTGGGAGAGCACCCTCGTAGAGCAAAAGGGGAGGTAGGATGGGATGGAGGTTTGCAAAGGGGAAACAGGGAAGTGAGTCTACGTTTGAAATGTAAATAAATAGAATAACCAATTAAAAACAAGGAAAAAGAGAAAAAGAAATTTAAAGTACTGTTGACATTTAAGAATAATTCAACATAGGAACATGTGACTATATGTACTTTCACATGTGTTCCCATGTTGGGCATCTTGAATCTGGGCTACAGATGCATTCAAGGAACTAGAGGGCAGAGTTCTCAGGTTGAGTTGGGTCCCAAATCTCTACAGTTTTCATTCAGGAGAGATACTGAGGTACAGTTCCAATTATAATTGTAGTAGTTAGAAAAGACCTAAATTTCAGGTTGCATGAACCCTGACTGTAGGACTGTCATGCTTGTAATGGGCCATCATAGGACAAGCTAATAACTAGCAACTGATCTTCCTCAGATGATATTGCCTCAAGTAAAATCTATGATATCACTTTGGTACCAAGGCCTAGGAAAAAATCATTTTAGGAAAGATTTCCACTATTAATGTGCTTTTCTTATTATTATTACATATATCACAATCACTATGTATTAGCCCACTCCTTTTGAGAAGATCTTTATAGAACTGCAGAGATGTACAGTCATATAGTGATTCCCTGTAGACAGATAGATGACTTTTTAATGATGATACTATAAAAATTCCTAAAATTATATCAGTATTTATTAAGCTCTTTTATAGTGCCACTGTTATTAGATCCATTATGGATAGTCAAAACTGCAATGACAACTCTGTTGGTCTCCAATGTGTCACCAATTAATTGCTTCTAGATAGTATCCAGACTTTCTACTACTCAGAGCACATTCCAAGCGGTTGAAAGCCATTAACCAAAGGTCATAAAAGGGAAACTAATGATTTATTATAGGTGTTAGGACAGAAGATAAAATGATGACCAGGTTCATCTATACAAAAACTTCACTAATAACTTTGTTATTGTTTTCAACTCCCAATAAACCTGTGGGGCTGTTACAGATAATGAATGTTATCACAGGATAATTATCACAAATTGATATGCTTGTAAATATTCTCTGTTCTAAACTTATTTTTAGATTTATAATATGAATTCATGTAAATTTGTGATGAACTTTTTACTATGTGCCATGTGTTCTGAAAGATAAAGTTTAAGTGCTGAAAGAGAAGAGTCAGAATTCATATGAGAACATTTAGACAGAATAATTTTTAGATAGATCTGAACAGAAATTTTTAGAACAAAACTGAGGATATTTAAAAAAAAGGACAGAAGAGAACCTATTAGACAGAACTAAAACTAAAGAAGAACTTACCAGTATAGGCATAGCATTGGGAAAAATGTCATTGAGGGTAAAACATTATTGTGACATCAGAGTAGGAGGAAATAGCAAGATTAGAAGGAGAATGCATATTGTAATAGCTTAGAAAGTATAGGTAACATTAAAAAAAACTAAGAAAGCAAATGTGCAGAATAAAGTGGGAAAGAGGAAATAAGAAGAAGCTGCAGAGAGAACAGAAGTAGCAGGCGTGTTTCTCCTTTCCATGAGAGAGAACAATGCAGCCTTAGTCTCATTTTTTTTAAAAAAGCCTTTTTTTTTTTTTTACTAAAGAGTTTAAATTCATTTAACATTAAAAGGATAGAAGCTTTTGCTTTCTCTATGCACTAAAAATTGGACCTAAGACAGAAGTGCTTTGCTCTTGATAATGCATATTCCATGACAGGTAAGGAAGGCATTCTTGTCAGAATGACCTAAGAGAGTCTCAGTATTTTTAATGAAATAATAATAATGAAAACAAAAAAGCGAGAGGCAGAGAGCTTTTGGGGATGCTTGGCAAGAATCTGAAATGGGTCAAGGACAAGGAAATGGGCTGCTTGGCAGGAATATGACATTGACCAAGGCCAAGGAATTTGTAGGCTAGAACAAAGAACTGATTTCAGGAAGGAATCTAAATATTAAGCTAGAGCAAAAAAAGTAATTTCAGGCAGGAATCTAAATATTAGACTAGAACAAAAAAGTAATTTCAGACAGGTATCTAAATTTTACACTAGAACAAGGAAGTAGGCTTCAGACATGAAAATGACTTTGGACTAGGACAGGGAAGTAGGCTCAGATATTTTGTCATCCAGGTAAGCATTTAGAAACAGTGATCAAGGGAGTGTTCATGTAATTGGGTTTAATGCCTTGCTTATTCTTTCACTATGTTTATTGACTTGCTAGTTCCTTGACTATTTATTTGCATGTATTTCTCTTAACCTAGTACTGACCTTAATTCTTGCATGTAATTCAAATGGTATAAAAAGCAAAAAGGAGGAGGGGGCATGGAATAGGGGGTTCTAGGGAGGGGAAATGGGGAAAGGGGATAATATCTGAAATGAAAATAAATAAAATATCCAATAAAAAATTAGTGCTCATTTATCATCTAAAATGAGTGAGTTATTTCTGCACTGGTGCTTAGCATTTTGCTCCAAATGCATATGTATGTATGGATGTGTGTTTGTATCTGTGTGTGTGCATGTGTGTGTTTGTGTGTGTTTGTGTGTGTGTGTCTGTCTGTCTGTGTTTGTGTCTTTGTGTACAAAGTATGTAATTGTAAGTATTATGTAAGCTGAACCTAATTGGTTTGAATGGTAATGCAGAAATATGCATGCATGAAACTATGAATTTATTTGAGTTTATGTGTATTTGTTTATGTAAAAGTTTTTCTTTCTGTGTTAATCTCTTCTCCTGTTTCAATAGAAATTTATTGCTCCAAACTTCCCCCTAGCTTCACCAGCGTGGGTATCCAGACAAAATGTAAAAGGCTCTAGCAATTAATCCTTAATCTTCTGCTGTTTTATGATAAGGTTCAATGTGTTCAGACACTGTATTTTATGGCCTCAATGTAACACAGAAGGCAAGTCAGTAAAATAATTTAGACTTAGATAAATAAACAATTTATTATTATACAGCAAGCATGTCTCTTAAAACAAAGTCTTAGCCCCATACCTCCAAAGACCAAAATCTTACCCTCTGCCAATGACCTTCCCCCTTAATGCCTCAAGGAAAACCAACAAAGAAGACCTTGCTGGAGCTGACCCCCATAACATGCTGGTAGCATAGTTACATCCATCTCCTCAAATTGACCATGGTTTGGTTTTTATATGTTTTTAATTATGACTTGCACTATAACCTTACAAAACATTTACCTTATAATTAATTTCTGCATTAAAATTTGGTGTTCAAATAAATTTTAGGTTTTGTAAGGAATGCACTTGAATGTTCTACAGGAATAGTTTACATCAGGGTTATTGAATTGGTTCCTTATTTTGTTTCATTAATTAAGACAAAAGTCTGTAGATTTCATAGAGAGGTACTTACAGCTGGACTATTTATATAATAATTGGAGCTTTTATATGCAATTATATATCTTAAATATGTTTTAAAGTGTTATGGACATAGATATCTTCTTTTATTGCATTACAATTTTAATGCAATAAAATTTAAAATAAAAAAATTATATTCTACTTAATATCTTCAGTGGGAAGGATTTGAACATTTTTCGAATTAATTAATTTACTCATTTACTATGCATCTAAATCACAGTCATACTCCTTTTAGTCTCTCCCCCCCCCCCCGCCACCTCACACACACAGTCTCTCTCATATTACCCTTCCCCTTTTTTTGTGAAGAGGAATCCCCTTCCATAGGGCAGTTATTCACCCCGGGACATCAGGGCACTGCAGAAGTAGGCACATTCCCCCACTGAGGAAAGACAATGCAGCTCAGTTACAGGAATAGCATCCGCAAGCAGACAACACAATCAGAGTAAGCCACGTTTCAGATTTTGGGAGTCTCAAATGAAGACAAAATTGCACAACTGCTACATATGCATGGGGAGCCTAGGTCTAGCCCATGTATGCATTTTGGTTGGTAGTTTAAAAGAGTAGAACATTATTATAATACTCTTGATTTAAATTGTATTTAATTTTTTGGTGATTTAACTATCCAAAGGATATTACAACACTATACATAGTAAATTTAGTATTAATTGTGCAAATATGTTTCAAATTTCTCTAAGATATTCTAAGAAATACAAACTAATGTAATGAGATTATAAAGTAAAATAAAAATGATTATATTTAGAGATGCATTGATTATAAATGATGTAAGTCAAATTAACTGGTTAGTATAATTGTTTTCATTTTAATTTGTAAATTTCTGTATACTTCTTTTAAAACAATAAAATTTTCAACATAATTACATACCCTCAAAAAAGCCTTCTCCATTATACTTTTGTTATATGAATATGTTACAGTAAAAAACATAACTATTATCAAAATTTTAAAAGCTAAGTATTTCATACAAATATTTTTTTTTAAAAAGTTGATCTTTTTTTTTTTTAATGAAAGTAGGTGCCTTTGCATTTAGGTCATAGTTGTTCAGAATTGAGACTTTCTCTTGGTGGATATTCCCTTTGAGGAATATGAAGTGTTCTTCCACATCTCACTTAAAACCTTTGGTTGGAATTTTATTTTATGAATATGAAGTGTTCTTCCTCATCTCACTTAAAATCTTTGGTTGAAAGGTTATTTTATTGGATATTAGGATGACAACTCCAGCTTGTTTCTTAGGACTATTTGCTTGAAAGACATTTTTCCATCCTTTTACTCTGATATAGTGACTGTCTTTGTTATTGAGGTGTGTTTCTTGTATGCAGCAAAATGCTGGATCTTGTTTACATATCCAGTCTATTAGCTTATGTCTTTTTATAGGTGAGTTGAGCCCATTAATATTGAGAAATACTAAAGACAGATGACTGTTAGTTCCTGTTATATTTGTTTTTATACGGCACAAGCTTTCTTTGCTTGTGTTTTTTTCTTTGGCTTTTTTGTGAGATGCTTAATTTCTTGTCTTTTCTTAACAGATGCAGCTTCTTAAGAATATTCAAGACTATAATCATTCTCAGATGGATAAAATAAAATAAAAACCTACAGGATGAACTGCAATATTTACTATGGAATGTTAATGTGAAATTGAAATATTTTGACAATTTTAATTAAACTATTTTAATATACCAGTGTTAAATAATAATCAAACATATGAAACTCCAAATTCTAGCAGAGACATGCATGCTTATGACTACTTTTCTTGATGAAGTGTTCTTCCATTAGTCTATATACATTTAAAAAAAGGTTTGAACTTTTGGGATTAATAATAATAGGATTATCTTATTTGAATAGATAATTAAACCTTATAGTTTAATTATGAGAATTTAAATAATAGTTTACCCAAGTAAAGCATTCCAGCTTACCTAAAGAATTACATTCTATAATCTTGAGAGAAATAAGCTAATTAATTATGGACTTCTACTCAAATATAATATTTTCAAAATAAGTAACAACTGCAATTTTTTATACTTATGCTAATTTATATTAATTAAAGTACATTTAATTAAAATTTGTATGTCCACTTATTAAAAATAGAAGAATTTATTTCCAGAAAATTAAATATTAATTTTAACAATTTTGAATATGATTAATTGATAAAGTATAAATATAACATTTTGCTTACTATGACAAAGAACAACTAAAAGTTCCAAAATATTTTGGAATATAATGTATCTACATAAAAGGCTAACACAGGTATTAAAGAAATGTTATTTAATACATATCAATTACGTTTTTTGTATCATATATATAAACATATAAACATTTATATATGCATACATATAAATTCACAATATACATATATACAAATATGTATATATACATACATATAAATTTATATATATATATACATAAATTCAAATATAGACATAGATTATATAAATATATATTTGTATTTGTATCTTTATATTTATTTGTACTTATATGTACATATATATGTGTGTATATGTATATATGTGTGTATATGTATATATATGTGTGTGTATTTGTATATATATGTATATGTATATATGTGTATGTATATATGTATATATGTGTATGTATATATGTGTGTATATATATATGTGTGTATATGTACACAGAAACAGACACATTCACACACACACATATATATATACATATATATGTATATATATATACATATATATACATATATATGTATATATATATAAAATGAACTGCTTTTGTACTTAATCTTAAGAGTGGACAGTTTTACTTCAGATTGTGCTTTGAAGATACAAGTAATAGTGTTATAAAAATTATTGTACCTGGAATAGGAATTACCAATAATTAAGAAGCTGAGAGATGATTACTTGTTATCAGCTCAATTTTCCTTTATTCTGTTTAATTATATTTTGTATCTAGGTCATGGGATGCTTCAATATAAATTCAGGGTTGACTCCTCTTCCTCAGTCAATATTTCTTGGTAAAGAATTCACATATATGCCAATATTGTTGCCTCCTAGTTGAATCTAAATTTATTCATATTGTCTAAAACATTGATAATCACAAATACACTATATGCAAAATAAAACTAGGAAACAAAATTACTTTTAACAGGTTTGATTCACCACATTAATACTTTTCTAATTTAAAACAGCACATATATATCTCTATATATGGATATATAGAGATATATATTCACATATATCTATAAATATATATAGTATATTAATATATATATTGACAGCAATAATTATTGATTACAATCTACATCATTATAAATGTAAATTTTGCTTAATATATAATAATTAAATCTTGTAGTGGCAGTTCTGATGTTAAGATTCTGGTCCCCAACTGCTTCTTGATCTGTCAGTAAAGAAAGCCATGGATCAATTACTGAGTTGAAGGTACAGAAGGGACTTTCATGTCCCTGGATGAAAAAGGAGTCACAAGGAAGGAGAAAGAGAATTTTACCATGCTATTGGTGGAGAAGGGTTGAAGAGCTATGTGAGATCTCAAAACAGAATGGCCATACAGGCTACTTCTATAGGTTTGTGGTCAGTGAAGTTTAGCAACTAAAGTTTAGGGCAGGTGCGAGGTATGGAGCTTAGAGTATTGATAAGGTCATGTTATCTAGGTGGGAGATAGTAGCAACCAGCAATTGTGTCCAAAGGCAAGTTGAAAAGGAACAACAGTGTGTGTGTGTGTGTGTGTGTGTGTGTGTGTGTGTGTGTGTGTGTTGTGTGTCTTTTATTCATAGATTCCTGGAAGTTAGGTAGGTTTGGACTGGTACTGTGGCCCAATCCTGGAGCTTAGGTTGGGTACAGAAAAGCTATGTACAACTAAATCTAGAGAAAATATTAGATGAGACATTTACAGTAACTGAAGAACTAAAATACCATATAAACTGAATAAATGGCAATGAAATATATCAATTTATCAAAGACTGGGGAGCAGAGAAGGCTTTCTCCTAGTCAAGAATGAAGCAAGAGAGACAGGAAGAAAGTTGAGCACAGGGATAGTCCCGAAGAGATCATGAGAAAATAATTCTTGCAGAGAAAGTTGTAACATACAAGTATCTCAGGTTTTTAAGCTGTGATCAATCTAGACTAGCTAAAAAGATTAAAATATAATTCTCCTCAAGTGTTGCGCCATAATGATTGGAAATAAGTATGATAAATAACCCAGATCTCAATTATTTAGGGCTAGCTGGGTAAAAGGAAAACTAAAACACACTTATTAAAAAAATTACTAACAGGTATGTTCCTCAATGGTAATAATTTTTAAATAGCAACAGAAAGCCAGTTTGTGAAACTAGCTATAGAATCTAAAATATCATATTTGCTTAAAATCAATAATGAATAATTTTTGAAAAACATAAAGATGATAAATAATAAATAAAACACTTATTTCTTTAACTTCATACTATGCAGGTAACTGTGCCCATACCCCTTTTGTGCACAGAGGCTGTTGGCTACCATCCTGAAGGATGCATCACTTTTGAGAAAAAAAAAGCCCAAATTTGCATGAAACTCAGAAAGCTATCTGATTATGTGGGACTTCTACCTTCATAAGAATGTTTCCTAACTAAAT
>NW_023045060.1:0-48612 GCF_011762505.2 Arvicanthis niloticus | reverse complement strand
AAACTTCTCCTCTCCATGGATGCCCTTCTGATCTTTTTTCTCTCTGGATGCCCTTCTGACCTCTTCTTTCTCTGGTTGTCCATTCTATCATCTCCTCTCTCAGTATGCCCTTCTGTCTTCTCCTTTCTCCCTATGCCCTTCTTTTCTCTCATCTCTCACGATGCACTTCTGTTTTCTCAACTCTCTGGATGACCGACAATTTTCTCCTCACTCTGAATAACCTTCGGTATTCTCCTCTCTCCCTATGCCCTTCTGTTCTCTCGTCATCTCGGGCTTCCCTTCTGTCTTCTCCTTTCTCTAGATTCACATATGTTCTCTCCTCTCTCTGGATGCCCTTCTGTCTTCTCCTCTCTCTGGATGCACTTCTGCTCCCTCGTCTTTCTGGATGCGCTTCTGTTCTCTCCTCTCTCCAGATGCTCTTCTATCTTCTCCTCTAACCGGATGCCCTTCTGCTCTCTCCTCTCTCTGGATGCCCATCTGTTCTCTCCTCTCTCTGGATGATCTTCTGTCTTCTCCTCTCTCTGGATGCCCTTCTGTCTTCCTCTCTCTCTGGCTGCCCTTCTGTTCTTCTTTCTCTGGATGCCCTTCTGTTCTCTCCTCTCTCTGGATGCCCTTCTGTTCTCTTCTCTTTCTGGATGCCCTTCTGTTCTCTCTTCTCTCCATATGCCCTACTGTCTTCTCCTCTCCCTGGACGCCATTCTACTCTCTCCTCTCTCTGGATGCCCTTCTGTCTTCTCCTCTCTCTGGATGCCCTTCTGCTCTCTCCTCTCTCTGGATATCCTTCTGTTCTCTCCTCTCTCCGGATGCCATTCTGTCTTCTCCTCTCTCTGGATGCCCTTATGGTCTCTCCTCTCCCTGGATGCCCTTCTGTTCTCTCCTCTCTCCGGATGCACTTCTGTCTTCTCCTCTCTCTGGATGCCCTTCTGTCTTCTCCTCTATCCGAATACCCTTCTGTTCTCTCCTCTCTTTGGATTCCCTTCTGTCATCTCCTCACTCTGGATGCCCTTCTGCTCTCTCTTCTCTCTGGATGCCCTTCTGTTCTCTCTCTCTCTGGATGCCCTTGTGTCCTCTTCTCTCTGGATGCTCCTCTGTTCTGTCCTCTCTCTGGATGCCCTTCAATTCTCTTCTCTTTCCGAATCCCCTTCTGTCCTCTCCTATCTGGATGCCCTTCTGTTCTCTCCTTTGTCTAGATGCCCTTCTGTCTTCTTTTCTCTCTGGATGCCCTTCGGTCTTCTTCTCTCTCCAGATGCCCTTCAGTCCTCTTCTCTCTCTGGATGTCTTTCTGATCTCTCCTCTCCATGGATGCCCTTCTGATCTCTCCTCTCTCTGGATGCCCTTCTGTTCTCTCCTCTCTCTAGACGCCCTTCTGTCTTCTCCTCTCTCTGGATCCCTTTTGTCCTCTCCTCTCTCTGGATGGCCTTCTTCACTCTCCTCACTATGGATGTCCTTCTTTCCTCTCCTCTCTCTGGATGCCCTTCTGTCGTCTTCTCTCTCTGGATGTCCTTCTGTTCTCTCCTCTCTCTGGATTCCCTTTTTGTCTTCTCTTCTCTCTGGATACCCACTCTTCTCTCCTGTCTCTAGATGCCCTCTTTTCTCTCATCTCTATGGATGCCCTTCTGTGCTCTCCTCTCTCTGAATGCCCTTCTGTCCTCTCTTCTCTCTGAATGCCCTTCTGTCTTCTCCTGTTTCCGGATGCCCTTCAGTCCTCTTCTCTCTCTGGATGTAATTCAGTCTGTCTCCTCTCTCTGTATGCCTTTCTGGTCTCTCCTCTCTGTGGATGCCCTTCTGTTCTCTCCTCTGTCTGGATTCCCTTCTGTATTCTCCTCTCTCTGGATACCCTTCTGCTCTCTCCTCTCTCTGGATGCCCTCCTGTCTTCTCATTTCTTTGGAAAACCTTCTGTATCTGCACTCTCTAGATGCCCTATTGTCCTCTCCTCTCTCCTGATGCCCTTCTGTTCTCTCCTATCTCTGGATGCCTTTCTGTTCTATTCTCTTTCTGGATGCCCTTCTGTCGTCTCCTCTCTGGATGCACTTCTGTATTCTCCTCTATCCGAATACCCTTCTGTTCTCTCCTCTCTTTGGATTCCCTTCTGTCTTCTCCTCTCTCTGGATGCCCTTCTGCTCTCTACTCTGTGGATGTTCTTCTGTTCTCTCCTCTCTCCGGATGCCAGTCTGTCTTTTCCTCTCTCTGCATGTCCTTCTGTTCACTCTTCTCTCCAGATGCCCTACTGTCTTCTCATTTCCCTGGATGCCCTTCTACTCTCTCCTCTCTCTGGATGCCCTTCTATTCTCTCCCCTCTCTGGATTCCCTTCTGTCTTCTCCTCTCTCTGGATGCCCTCCTGTTCTATCCTCTCTCTGGATGACCTTCTGTTCTCTCCTCTGTCTGGATTCCCTTCTGTCTTCTCCTCTCTCTGATTCCCTTCTGGTCTCTCCTTTCTCTGGATGCCCTTCTGTTCTCTCCTCTCTCCAGATGCCCTACTGTCTTCTCCTCTCCCTCAGTGCCCTTCTACTCTCTCCTATCTCTGGATGCCCTTCTGTTCTCTCCTCTCTCTGTATTCCCTTCTGTCTTCTCCTCTATCTTGATGCCCTTCTGTTCAATCCTCTTTCTGGATGCCCTTCTGTTCTCTCCTCTCTCCAGATGCCCTTCTGTCTTCTCCTCTTCCTGGATGCTCTTCTGTCTTCTCCTCTCTCCAAATACTCTTTGGATTCCCTTCTTTCTTCTCCTCCCTCTGGATGCCCTTCTGCTCTCTTCTCTCTCTGGATGCCCTTCTGTTCTCTCCTCTCTCTGGATGCCCTTCTTCTACTCTCTCCTCTTTCTGGGGGCCCTTCTGGTCTCTCCTCTCTCTGGATGCCCTTCTGTACACTCCTCTCTCTGGATTCCCTTCTGTCTTCTCCTCTCTCTGGAGGCCATTCTATCCTCTCTTCTCTCTAGATGCCCTTCTTTCTTCTCCTCTCTCTGGATGCACTTCTGTTCTCTCCTCTTTCTGGATTCCCTATTTTCTTTCCTCTCTCTGGATGGCCTTCTGTCATCTCCTCTCTCTGGATGACCTTATGTCTTCTCCTCTCTCCCGATGCCCATCTGTTCTCTCCTCTCACCTAATGCCCTTCTGTTCTCTCCTCTCTCTAGATTCGCTTCTGTCTTCTCGTTACTCTGGATGCCCTTCTGTTCTCTCCTCTCTCTGGATGCCCTTGTATTCCTCTTCTCTCTGGATGCCATTCTGTTCTGTCCTCACTCTGGATGCCCTTCTGTTCTCTTCTCTTTCCAGATCCCTTCTGTCCTCTCATCTCTGGATACCCTTCTGTCTTCTCCTCTTTCCAAATGCCCTTCTGTTCTCTCCTCTCTCTGGTGGCTCTTCTATACTCGCATCTCTCTTGGATGCCCTTCTGTCTTCTGCACTCTCTGGATGCCCTTCTGTTCTCCCTTCTCTCCAGATGCCCTCCTGTCTTCTCCTCTATCTGGATGCCCTTCTACCCTCTCCTCTCTGTGGATGCCCTTCTGTTCTCTCCTCTCTCTGGATTCCCTTCTGTCTTCTCCTCTCTCTTGATGCCCTTCTATTCTCTCCTCTTTCTGGATGCACTTCTGTTCTCTCCTCTCTCTGTATTCCCTTCTGTCTTCTTCTCTCTCTGGATGCCCTTCTGGTCTCTCCTCTCTCTGGATGGTCTTTGGTTCTCTCTTCTATCTGGATGCCCTTCTGTCTTCTCCTCTATCCGAATACCCTTCTGTTCTCTCCTCTCTTTAAATTCCCATCTGTCATATCCTCACTCTGGATGCCCTTCTGCTCTCTCTTCTCTCTGGATGCCCTTCTCTCTCTTGATTCCCTTCTGTCTTCTCCTTCTCTGGATGCCCTTCTGTTCTTTCCTCTCTCTGGATGCCATTGTGTCCTCTTCTCTCTGGATGCCCTTATGTTCTGTCCTCTTTCTGTATGCCCTTCTGTTCTCTCCTCTCTCCAGATGCCCTTCTGTCTTCCCCCCTTCCTGGATGCTCTTCTGTCTTCTCCTCTATCCGAATACTCTTTGGATTCCCTTCTGTTTTCTCCTCCCTCTGGATGCCCTTCTGCTCTCTTCTCTCGCTGGATGCCCTTCTTCTACTCTCTCCTCTTTCTGGGGGCCCTACTGGTCTCTCCTCTCTCTGGATGCCCTTCTGTACACTCCTCTCTCGGGATTCCCTTCTGTCTTCTCCTCTCTCTGGAGGCCATTCTATCCTCTCTTCTCTCTAGATGCCCTTCTGTCTTCTCCTCTCTCTGGATGCACTTCTGTTCTCTCCTCTTTCTGGATTCCCTATTTTCTTTCCTCTCTCTGGATGGCCTTCTGTCATCTCCTCTCTTTGGATGACCTTATGTCTTTTCCTCTCTCCCGATGCCCATCTGTTCTCTCCTCTCTCCTAATGCCATTCTGTTCTCTCCTCTCTCTAGATTCACTTCTGTCTTCTCGTTCTCTGGATGCCCTTCTGTTCTCTCCTCTCTCTGGATGCCCTTGTATCCTCTTCTCTCTGGATGCCCTTATGTTCTGTCCTCACTCTCGATGCCCTTCTGTTCTCTTCTCTTTCCAGATCCCTTCTGTCCTCTCCTCTCTGGATACCCTTCTGTCTTCTCCTCTTTCGAATGCCCTTCTGTTCTCTCCTCTCTCCGGTGGCTCTTCTATCCTCTCATCTCTCTTGGATGCCCCTCTGTCTTCTGCTCTCTCTGGATGCCCTTCTGTTCTCTCTTCTCTCCAGATGCCCTCCTGCCTTCTCCTCTATCTGGATGCCCTTCTACTCTCTCCTCTCTCTGGATGCCCTTCTGTTCTCTTCTCTTTCTGGATGCCCTTCTGTTCTCTCCTCTCTCCAGATGCCCTTCTGTCTTCTCTTCCTGGATGCTCTTCTGTGTTCTCCTCTATCTGAATACTCTTTGGATTCCCTTCTGTCTTCTCCTCCCTCTGGATGCCCTTCTGCTCTCTTCTCTCTCTGGATGCCCTTCTGTTCTCTCCTCTCTCTGGATGCCCTTCTTCTAATCTCTCCTCTTTCTGGGCGCCCTTCTGGTCTCTCCTCTCTCTGGATGCCCTTCTGTACATTCCTCTCTCTGGATTCCCTTCTGTCTTCTCCTCCCTCTGGATGCCCTTTTGCTCTCTTCTCTCTCTGGATGCCCTTCTGTTCTCTCCTCTCTCTGGATGCCCTTCTTCTACTCTCTTCTCTTTCTGGGGGCCCTTCTGGTCTCTCCTCTCTCTGGATTCCCTTCTGTACACTCCTCTCTCTGGATTCCCTTCTGTCTTCTCCTCTCTCTGGAGGCCATTCTATCCTCTCTTCTCTCTAGATGCCCTTCTGTCTTCTCCTCTCTCCTGATGCACTTCTGTTCTCTCCTCTTTCTGGATTCCCTATTTTTTATCCTCTCTCTGGATGGCCTTCTGTCATCTCCTCTCTCTGGATGACCTTCTGTCTTCTCTTCTCTCTCGATGCCCATCTGTTCTCTCCTCTCTCCTAATGCCCTTCTCTTCTCTCCTCTCTCTAGATTTGCTTCTTTCTTCTCGTTCTCTGGATGCCCTTCTGTTCTCTCCTCTCTCAGGATGCCCTTGTGTCCTCTTCTCTCTGGATGCCCTTATGTTCTGTCCTCTCTCTGGATGCCCTTCAATTCTCATCTCTTTGCATATCTCCTTCTGTCCTCTCTTATCTGGATGCCCTTCTGTTCTCTCCTCTGTCTAGATGCCCTTCTGTCTTCTCTTCTCTCTGGATGCCCTTTGGTCTTCTTCTCTCTCCAGATGCCGTTCAGTCCTCTTCTCTATCTGGATGTCCTTCTGATCTCTCCTCTCCATGGAGACTCTTCTGATCTCTCCTCTCTCTGGATGCCCTTCTGTTCTCTCCTCTGTATAGATGCCCTTCTGTATTCTTCTCTCCCTGTATCCCTTTTTTCCTCTCCTATCTCTGGATGGCCTTCTTCACTCTCCTCACTATGGATGTCCTTCTTTCCTCTCCTCTCTCTGGATGCCCTTCTGTCGTCTTCTCTCTCTGGATGTCCTTCTGTTCTCTCCTCTCTCTGGATTCCCTTTTTGTCTTCTCTTCTCTCTGGATACCCACTCTTCTCTCCTGTCTCTAGATGTCCTTCAGTCCTCTATTCTCTCTGGATGCATTTCTTTTCTCTCGTCTCTATGGATGCCCTTCTGTGCTCTCCTCTCTCTAAATGCCCTTCTGTCCTCTCTTCTCTCTAAATGCCCTTCTGTCTTCTCCTGTCTCCTGTCTCTGGATGCCCTTCTGTTCTCTACTCTCTCCGGATGTCCTTCTGTCTTCTCTTCTCTCTGGATGCCCTTCTGGTCTCTCCTCTCTCTGGATGCCCTTCTGTTCTCTCCTCTGTCTGGATTCCCTTCTGTCTCCTCCTCTCTCTGGATACCCTTCTGCTCTCTCCTTTCTCTGGATGCCCTTCTGTCTTATCATTTCTCTGGAAAACCTTCTGTATCTCCTCTCTCTATGGAGTCTTTCTAGTACTCTCATCTCTCTGGATGCCCTTATGTTTTCTACTCTCTCTGGATGCCCTTCTGTCTTCTCCACTCTCTGGATGCCCTTCTGTCCTCTCCTCTCTTTGGATGCCGTTCTGTCCTCTCCTCTCTCGGATGCCCTTCTGTCCTCTTCTCTCTCTAGATTCCCTTCTGTCCTCTTATCTTTCTGGTTGCCTTTCTGTTCTCTTCTGTCTATGGAGGCTCTCCTGACCTTTGATTGCTCTGGATGCCCTTCTGTTCTCTCCTCTCTATGGATGATCTTCTGTATTCTCCTCTCTGTATGACCTTCTGTCTTCTCTGCTCTCTGAATGCCCTTCTGTCCTCTCTTATCTCTGAATGCCCTTCTGTCTTCTCCTCTCTGGATGCTCTTCTGTTCTCTCCTTTCTCTGGATGCCCTTCTGTCCTATCCTCTATCATCTATCACCTTTTCATCTCTCTGAATGACCGTCTGTTGTCTCCTCTCTCTGGATGACCTTCTTTTCTCTCCTCTATCCAGATGCCCTTCTGTCTTCTCCCCTCTCTGGATGCCCTTCTGTTCCTTCCTCTCTCTCCATGCCCTTTTGTCTTCTCCTCTCTCTGGATGGCCTTCTGTCTTCCCCTCTCTCTGGATGACCTTCTGATCTCTCCATTCTGTATGCTCTTCTGTCAAGTCATCTCTCTGGATGCCCTTCTGTCTTCTCCTCTCTCTGGATGCCCTTCTGATTTCACCTATCTATGGATGCCCTTATATCTTCTCCTCTCTCTACATGCCTTTCTGTCCGCTCATCTCTCTGGATGCCCTTCTGTATTCTCCTCTCTTTGGATGCTCTTCTCTTCTCTATTCTTTGGATGCCATTCTGTCCTTTCCTCTCTCTGGATGTCCTTTTGTATTTTCATCACCCTGGATGACCTTCTGTCTTCTCCTCTCTCTGCATGCCCTTCTGTCCTCTCCTCTCTTGGATGCCCTTCTGCCCTTTTCTCTCTCTGGATTCCCTTCTGTCCTCTAATCTCTCTGATTGCCTTTCTGTTTTCTTCTTTCTATGGAGTCTCTCCTGTACTCTCATTGCTCTGGATGCCCTTCTGTCTTCTCCTCTCTCTGGATGCCCTTCTGTTTTCTCTGCACTCTGGATGCCCTTCTGTACTCTCCAATCTCTGAATGCCCTTCTGTCTTCTCCTCTCTCTGGATGCTCTTCTGTTCTCTCCTCTCTCTGGATGCCCTTCTGTTCTATCTTCTATCTGGATGCACATTTGTCTTCTCCTCACTCTCGATGCTCTTCTGTTTTCATCAATCTCTGGAAGCCCTTCTGTTCTCTCCTCTCTATGTAGGCCCTTCTGTGCTCTCCTCTCTCTGGATGCCCTCTCTCTTCTCTTCTCTCTAGATGCACTTTTGTTCTCTTCTCTTTGGATGCCTTTCTGTCCTCTCCTCTCTCTGGATGCCCTTCTGTCTTTTTGTCACTCTGGATGACATTCTTTTGTCTCCTGTTTCCGGATTACCTTCTGTTCTCTCCTCTTTCCGGATGCCCTTCTGTTTTCTCCTCTCTCTGCATGCCCTTCTATTCTTTCCTCTCTCTGAATGCCCCTCTGTACTCTCCTCTGTCTAGATTCTCTTCTGTAGTCTCATCCCTCTGGATGCCCTTCTCTTCCCTTCTCTCTTTGGATGATCTTCTGTTCACTCATCTCTGTAGATGCCCTTCTGTCTTCTCCTCTCTCTATATGCCTTTCTGTTCTCTCCACTCTCTGGATGCACTTCTGTCCTCTCCACTCTTTTTATGCCTTTCTGTCCTCTTCTCCCTCTGGATGCACTTCTGTCTTCTCCTCTCTCTAGATGCCCTTCTGTTCTCTTCTCACTATAGATGCTCTCCTGTACTCTCATCTCTCTGGATGCCCTTCTGTTTTCTCCTCTCTCCGGATGCCCTTCTTTCTTCTCTACTCTCTGGATGCCCTTCTGTTTTCTCTTCTCTCTGGAGGCCATTCTGTCCTCTCCTCTCGCTGGATGCTCTTCTATCCTCTCCTCTCTCTGGATTCCCTTCTGTCCTCTCCTCTCTCCGGATGCACTTCTTTTTTCTCCTATATCCTGATGTCCTTCTGTCTTCTCCTCTCTATGGATGCCCTTCTATTCTCTCCTCTCTCTGGATTCCCTTTTGCCCTACATATCTCTGTTTGCCCTTCTGTTCTCTTCTCTCTATGGATGCTCTCTTGTTCTCTCATCTTTCTGAATGCCCTTCTGTTCTCTCCTCTCTCAGGATGCCCTCTGTCTTCTCCCCTCTATGGATGCCCTTCTGTTCTCTTCTCTCTCTGGATGATCTTCTGTTTCCTCCACTCTCTAGATGCCCTTGTGTTCTATCCTCTTCTGGATGTTTTTCTGTTTTTCTTCTTGATGCCCTTCTGTTCTCTCCTCTCTCCAGATGCCCTTTTGTTCTCTCCTATCTCCGGATGTCCTTCTGTCTTCTCCTCTCTCTGTATGCCATTTTGTTCTCTCCTTGCACTCGATACCCTTCTGTCTTCTCCTCTCTTTGGATGCCCTTCTGTTCTCTCCTCTGATTGCATGACCTTCTTTCTGCTCCTCTCTATGGATGCTCTTCTGTTCTCTCCTCTGTCTGGATGCCATTCTGTCCTCTCCTTTCTCTCGATGCCCTTCTGTCTTCTCCTCTCTGTGGATGCCCTTCTGTTCTCTCCTCTATCAGTATGACCTTCTTCCTGCTCCTCTCTCTTGATGCGCTTCTCTTCTCTCTTCTATCTGGATGATTTTCTGTTCTCTCCAATCTCAGGATGCCCTTCTGTCCTCTCTCTCCCCAGATGCCTTTCTGTTCTCTCCTCTCTCCAGATATCCTTCTGTCCTCTCCTCTCTCTGTATGCCCTTCTGTCTTTTCATCTCTCTGGATGACATTCTGTTCTCTCCTCTATCCGGATGCCCTTTTGTCTTCTCCTCTCTCTGGATGCTCTTCTGTTCTTTTCTCCCTCTGGAAGCCCTTCTGTCCTCTCCTCTCTCTGGATGCCCTTTTGTCTTCCACTCTCTCTTGATGACCTTCTGAACTCTCCTCTCTCCGGATTCTCTTCTGTTATCTCATCTCTCTGGATGCCCTTCTCTCTTCTCCTCTCTCTGGATTCCCTTTTTGTCTTCTCTTTCGCGGGATTCCCTTCTCTTCTCTCCTCTCTCTAGATGGCCTTCTGTCCTCTATTTTTTTCTGGATGCCTCTAGGTTCTCTTGATGCCTTTCTGTGCTCTCCTCTCACTGGATGCCCTACTGTCTTCTTCTCTCTCTGGATGCCCTCTGTCTTCTCCTTGCTCTGGATGCAATCCTGTCCTCTCCTCTCTCTGAATGCCTTTCTGTCTTCTCCTCTCTCTCTATGTCCTTTCTTCTCTCCTCTCTCAGGATGCCCTTCTTCACTTGCCTCTCTCTGGATGCTCTTCTCTCCTCTCCTTACTCTGGATGCCCTACTGTTCTCTCCTCTCTCTGGATTCCCTTTTTGTCCTCTCCTCTCTCTTGATGCCCTTCAGTCTTCTCCTCCCTGTGGATACATTTCTGTCCTGTCCTCTCTCTGGATGCCCTTCTGTTATCTCATCTCTCTGGCTTCCCTTCTGTCTTCTCCTTGCTCTGGATGCCCTTCTGTTCTCTCAGCTCCCCGGATTTCCTTCTGTCTTCACCTCTCTCTGGATGCCCTTCTGCTCACTCCTCTCTCTGGATGCCCTTCTGTTCTCTCCTCTCTCCGGATGCCCTACTGTCATCTCCTCACTCTAGATAACCTTTCTGCTCTCTCCTCTCTCTTGATGTCCTTCTTGATCCCCTTCTGTTCTCTCGTCTTTCTGGATGCTCTTCTATTCTCTCCTCTCTCCTGATGCCTTCTGTCTTTTCCTCTCACTAGATGCCCTTCTGCTCTCTCCTCTCTCTGGATTCCCTTCTGTTCTTTCCTCTCTATGGATGCCCTTCTGTCTTCTCCTCTCTCTGGTTGCCATTCTGCTCTCTCCTCTATCTGGATGTCCTTCTGTTTTCTCCTATCTCTGGATGCCCTTCTGTCTTCTTCTCTCTCTGGATGCCGTTCTATCCTCTCCTCTCTCTGGATGCCCTTCTGTCTTCTCCTCTCCCTGGAGGCCCTTCTGCCCTCTTCTCTCTCTAGATGCCCTTCTGTTCTCTCCTCTCTCTCTGGATGCCCTTCTGTCTTCTCCTCTCCCTGGAGGCCCTTCTGCCCTCTTCTCTCTCTAGATGCCCTTCTGTTCTCTCCTCTGTCTCTGGATTCCCTTCTATCTTCTCATCTCTCTTGATGCCCTTCTCTTCTCTCCTCTTTCTCGATGCCCTTCTGTTCTCTCCTCCCTGCAGATGCCCTTCTGTCTTTTCCTCACTCCTGATGCCCTTCTGCTCTCTCCTCTCTCTGGATGCCCTTGTTACCTCTCCTCTCTGTATGTCAATCTGTCATCTTCTCTCTCTGGGTGCTCCTCTGTTCTCTCATCTCTTTGGATTCCCTATATTTCTTTTCCTCTCTCTGGATGCCCTTCTGTCATCCCCTCTCTCTGGATGACCTTCTGTCTTCTCCTCTCTCCCAATGACCTTCTGTTCTCTCCACTCTCCGAATGCTCTTCTGTTCTCTCCTCTCTCTGGATTCATGTCTGTCTTTTCCTTCACTGGATGCCCTTCTCTTCTCTCCTCTATCTAGATGAGCTTCGGTCTTCTCCTCTCTCTAGATGCACTTCTGTGTTCTCCTCTCTCCGGAAGCCTTTAGTCCTCTTCTCTCTGTGGATGTCCGTCACTCTTCTGCTCTCTCTAGATGGAATTGTGTTCTCTCCTCTTTCTGGATTCTCTCCTGTTCTCTCATCTCTCTGGATGCACTTCTGTTCTCTCTTCTCTCAGGATGTCCTTGGGTCTTCTTTTTTCTCTGGTTGCCCTTCTGTTCCCGCCTCTCTCTGGATGCCCTTCTATTCTCTCCTCTCTGGATGCCCTTCTGTTCTCTCCTCTCTCTGGATTCCCTACTGTCTTCTCCTCTCTCTGGAAGACCTTCTTTCCTCTCCTCTCTCTGGATGCACATCTGTCCACTTCTCCATCTAGATTCCTTATCTCTTATCCTTTTTCCGGATGCCCTTCTGTTCTCCCCTCTCTCTGAACGCCCTTCTGTCTTCTCCTCACTCTGGATGCCCTTCTGCTCTCTCCTCTCTCTGGATGCCCTTCTGTTCTTTCCTCTCTCCGGACGCCCTTCTGTTTTCTCCTCTCTCTGGATGCTGTTCTATCCTCTCCTCTCTCTCGATGCCCTTCTGTCATCTCCTCTCTCTGGATGACCTACTGTCTTCTCTTCTCTTGCGATGACCTTCTGTTCTCTCCACTCTCCGAATTCCCTTCTGTTCTCTCTCTCTGGATTCGCTTCTGTCTTCTCCTTCCCTGGAAGTCCCTCTGTTCTCCCCTCTTTCTGGATTCTCTTCTGTTCTCTCCTTTATCTAGATGCCTTTCTGTCTTCTCCTCTCTCTAGATGCCCTTCTGGGTTCTCTTCACACCGGATAACTTTAGTCCTCTTTTCTCTCTGGATGTCCTTCACTCTTCTGCTCTCTCTGGATGGGCTTCTGTTCTCTCCTCTTTCTGGGTTCTCTCCTGTTCTCTCATCTCTCTGGATGCGCTTCTGTTCTCTCTTCTCTCAGGATGTCCTTCTGCCTCTCCTCTCTCTGGGTGCCCTTGGGTCTTTTGCTCTCTCTGGTTGCCCTTCTGTTCTCTCCCCTCTCTGGATGCCCTTCAGACTTCTCTTCTCCATGGATGACCTCCTGTCTTCTCTTCTCACTGGATGGCTTTCTTTTCTCTCCTCTCTCTGAATCCCTTCTGTCCTCTCCTCTTTCTGGATGCCCTTCTGTATTTTCCTTTCTCTGGATGCCCTCTGTCCTCTCCTGTCTCTGGATGCCCTTCTGTCCTTTCCTCTCTCTGGATGCCCTTCTGTTCTCTCCTTTCTCTGGATTTTCATTTTGTCTTCTCCTCTCGCTGGATGCCCTTCCCTTCTCTCCTCTCTCTAGATGCCGTTCTGTTCTCTATTCTCTCTGTATGCCACACTGTTCTCTTGTCTAACTGGATGCCCTTCTGTCTTCTCCTCTCTCCCTATGCCCTTCTGTTTCCTCATCTCTCTGGCTTCCCTTCTGTTTTCTCTTTTCTCTGGATACCCTTCTTTTCTCTCCCCTCTCTGGATGCCTTTCTGTCTTCTCCTCTCTCTGGATGCTCTTCTGCTCTCTCCTCTCCCTGGAAGCCCTTCTGTTCTCCCCTCTTTCCGGATGCCCTACTGTCTTCTCCTCTCTCTGGATTCCCTTCTGTTCTCTCCTCTCTCTGGATGCTTTTCTGTTATCTCCTCTCTCTGGATTCGCTTCTATCTTCTCCTTCTCTGGATGCCCTTCTGTTCTCTCCTCTTTCTGGATGCGCTTCTGTTCTCTCCTTTTTCTGGATGCCCTTCTGTTCTCTCATCTACGAAGATGCACTTCTGTCTTCTCCTCTCTCTGTACGGCCTTCTGTACTCTTTTCTGTGAATGCCCAACTTTCCTCTCCTCTCTCTTGATGTGCTTCTGTTCTCTCCTCTACATGGATTCCCTTCTGTCTATGCCTCTCTCTTGATGGCTTTCTGTTCTCTGCTCTCTCTGCATCCCTTCTGTCCTCTTCTCTCTCTGGATGACCTTCGTCACTCTCCTCTCTCTGGATGCCCTTCTGTCCTCTCTTCTCCTTGGATGCCCTGCTGTCCTCTTTTCTCTCTGGATGCCCTTCTCTTCTCTCCTCTCTCTGGATTCCCTGTTTGTCTTCTCCTCTCACTGCATACTCTTCTCTTCTCTCCTCTCTCTAGATGCCCTTCTGTCCTCTATTCTCTCTGGATGCATCTCTGTTCTCTCGTCTCTCTGGATGCCCTTCTGTGCTTTCCTCTCTCTGGATGCCCTTTTGTCTTCTCCTCTCTCCCTATGCCCTTATGTTCTCTCATCACTCATGATGCACTTCTGTCTTCTCCTCTCTCAGGATGTCTGACAATTTTCTCCTCACTCTGGATATCCTTCTGTCTTCTCTTCTCTCTAGATGCCCTTCTGTTCTCTCCTCACACTGGATGCCATTCTGTCCTTTCATCTCTCTAGATGCTCTTCTGTCTTCTTCTCTCTCGATGTCCTTCAGTCTTCTGCTCTCTCTGGATGGGCTTCTGTTCTCTCCTCTTTCTGGAATCTCTAATGTTCTCTCATCTCTCTGGCTGTGCTTCTGTTCTCCCTTCTCTACGGATGTCCTTATGTTCTCTCCTCTCTCTGGATGCCCTTCTGTCTTCTCCTTTCTCTGGATGCCCTTCTGTTCTCTCCTGTCTCTGGATGCCCTTGTGTCCTCTTCTCTCTCTGGAGGCCCTTCTGTTCTCTCAGCTCTCTGGATGCCCTTCTGTTCTCTCCTCTCTCTGGAATACCTTCGTTCTTCTGCTCTCTCTTTATGCCCTTCTGTTCTCTCCTCTCTATGGATGCCCTTCTGTCTTCTCCTTTCTCTGGATGCCCTTCTGATCTCTCCTTTCTCCAGATGCCCTTCTGTCTTCTCTCTCAGGATGACATTCTGCTCTTTCCTCTCTCTGATTGCCCTTCTGTTCTCTCCTCTCTCTGGATGCCCTTTTGTCTTCTCCTATCTCCTGATGGCCTTCGGTCTTCTCCTATGTCTCGATGCCATTCTGTTTTCTCCGTTCTCTGGATTCCCTTCTGTCTTCTCCTCTCTCTGGATGCACTTCTGTCTTATCCTCTCTCCCGATGCCCTTTTCTTCTGTCCTCACTTCTGATGCCCTTCTGTCTTCTCCTCTCCCTGGATGTCCTACAATTCTCTCCTCACTCTAGATTCCTTTCTGTCTTCTCCTTCTCTGGATGAGCTTCTGTTCTCTCCTCCAAATGGATGCCCTTCTGTCCTCTTCTCTCTCTGGATGCCCCTCTGTATTTTCCTCTCTCTGGAAGCCCTTCTTTCCTTTTTTTTCTCTGGATGTCTTTCAGTCTTCTGCTCTCCCTTGATGCCCTTCGGTTCTCTTTTTTTTCTTGATTCTCTTCTGTTCTCTCATCTCCCTGGATGCCCTTCTGTTCTGTACTTACCGTGCATGCCCTTCTGTCCTCTCCTCTCTCTGGATACCTTACTGTTCTCTCCTCTCTCTGGATGCACTTCTGTTCTCTCGAATCTCTGGACACCCTTGTGTTCTCTTCTCTCTCTGGATTCCCGTCGTTCTCTCCACAATCTGGATGCCCTTTGTTCTCTCCTCTTCTGGATGTTCTTCTGTTCTTGCCTTTCTCTGGATGCCCTTCGAGCTGCTCATCTCTCCGAATGCTCTTCTGCTCTCTCCTCTCTCTGGATGTCCTTCTGTTCTTTCCTCTCTCCGGATGCCCTTCTGTCTTCTCCTTTATCTGGATGCCCTTCTGCCTTCTCCTCTCTCTGGATGCCCTTCTGTCTTCTCCTCTCTCTGGATGCCCTTTGTTCTCTCATCTCTCGGAATGTCCTTCTTCCCTCTATTCTCTCTGGATGCCCTTCTATGTTCTCCTCTCTCTGGATGCCCTTCTGTCTTCTCCTCTCTCTGGAAGCCTTTTGTTCTCTCCTCCCTCTGGATGCCCTTCTGTCTTCTCCCCTCTCCCTATGCCCTTCTGTTCTCTTGTTTCTCTGGTTCCCTTCTGTCATCTCCTCTCTCTGGATGTGCTTCTGTTCTCTCCTCTCTCCTGATGCCCTTCTGTCTTCTCCTCTTTCTAAATGCCCTTCTGCTCTCTCCTCTCCCTTGATACCCTTCTGTTCTCTCCTTACTCTGGATGCCCTAAAGTCTATTCCTCTCTCTGGATGCTCTTCTGCTCTCTCCTCTCTGGATGCTCTTCTGTTCTCTCCTCCCTCTGGATTCTCTTCTGTCTTCTCCTCTTTATTGATGACCTTCTGTTCTCTCCTCTTTCTGAATGCCCTTCTGTTCTCTCCTGTCTCCAGATGCCCTGCTGTCTTCTCCTCTCTCTGGGTGCCCATCTGCTCTCTCCTCTCTCTGGATGCCATTCTGTTCTCTCCTCTCTCTGGATTCCCTTGTGTCTTCTCCTCTCTCTGGATGCCGTTCTGTCCTCTCCTCTTTCTGGATGCCCTTCTGTCTTCTCCTCTCTCTGAATGCACTTCTGTTCTCACCTCTCTCTGGATTCCTTATATTTCTTCTCCTCTCTCTCGATGCCTTTCTGTCATCTCCTCTCTCTGGATGACCTTTTGTCTACTCCTATACCCGAAGCCCTTCTGTTCTCTCCTCTCTGTGAATGCTCTTCTGTTCTCTCCTCTTTCTTGCTGCACTTTTGTTCTCTCCTCTATCAAGATGCCTTTCTGTCTTCTTCTATCTCTGGGTGCCCTTCTGTATTCTGTTCACTCTGGATGCCCTTCAGTCCTCTTCTCTCTCCGGATGTCCTTCAGTCTTCTGCTCTCTCTGGATGGGCTTCTATTCTCTGCTCTTTCTGGATTCTCTTCTGTTCTATCATCTCTCTGGATGCGCTTCTGTTCTCTCTTCTCTCGAGATGTCCTTTTGTCCTCTACTCTCTCTCGATGCCCTTCTGTCTTTTCCTTTCTCTGGTTGCCCTTCTGTTCTCTCCTCTATCTGGATGCCCTTTTGTTCTTTCTTCTCTCAGGATACCCTTCTGTACTATCCTCTCTCTGGATGCTCTCCTGTTCTCTCTTCTCCCTGGATGCCCTGTGTCCTCTTCTCTCTCTGGATGCCCTTCTGTTCTCTCCTCTCTCTGGATTCCCTTCTGTCTTCTCCTCTCTCTGGATGACCTTCTGTCTTCTCCTCTCTCTGGATGACCTTCTGTACTCTTCTCTTTCTGGAGGCCCTTCTGTCCTCTCCTCTTTCAGGATGCCTGTCTGTCCTCTTCTCTATCTAGATTCCTTCTCTCTTCTCCTCCTTCCGGATGCCCTTCTTTTCTCTCCTCTCGCTGGAATCCCTTCTGTTTTCTCCTCTATCTAGATGCCCTTCTATATTCTCCTCTCTCTGTATGGCTTTCTTTACTCTTTTCTGTGGATGTCCTTCTGCACTCTCCTCTCTCTGGATGCCCTTCTTTCCTCCCTTCTCTCTTGAAAGCCATTTTGTCCACTTTTCTCTCTGGATGCCCTTCTGTCTTATCCTATCTCTGGATGCCCTTCTTTCTTCTCCTCTTTCTGAATACCCTTCTGTTCTATGCTCTCTCTACATGTCCTTCTGTCCTCTATTCTCACTTGATGCCCTTATGTTCTCTACCCTCTCTGGATGTTCTTCTGTTCTCTCCTCTCTCTGGATGTCCTTCTGACCTCTTATCTCCATGGATGTCCTTCTTCACACTCCTCTCTCTGGATACTCTTCTGACCTCTTTTCTTTCTGTATGCTTTTCTGTCCTCTCCTCTCTCTGGATGCCGTTCTGTCCCCTATTCTCTATGGATTCCTCTCTGTACTCTCGTCTCTCTGGGTGCCCTTCTGTGCTCTCCTCTCTCTGGATGGCCTTCTGTCCTCTGTTCTCTCTGGATACCCTTCTGTCTTTTCCTCGCTCCCTATGCCCTTCTGTTCTCTTGTCTCTCCAGATGCCCTTCTTTCTTCTCCTCTCTCTGGATGCCCGACAATTTTTTTGTCACTCTGGATATCTTTCTGTTTTCCTTTCTCTCTATGTGCCCTTCTGTTCTCTCCTCTCAATGGATGCCATTCTGTCCTCTCTTCTCTCTGGATGCCCTTCTGTCTTCTTCTCTCTCTGGATGCCCTTAAGTACACTTTTCTCTCTGGATGTCCTTTAGTCTTTTGCTCTCTGTGGATGGGCTTCTTTTCTCTCCTCTTTCTGGATTCTCTAATGTACTCTCATCTCTCTGGATGTGCTTCTGTTCTCTCTTCTCTAGGGATGTCCTTCTGTCCTCTCCTCTCTCTGGATGCCCTTCTGTCTTTTCCTTTCTCTGGTTGCCCTTCTTTTCTCTCCTCTATCTGGATGCCCTTTTGTCCTTTCTTTTCTCAGGATACCCTTCTGTTCTTTCCTCACTCTGGATGCTCTTCTGTTCTCTACCTATCTGGATGCCCTTCTGTTCTCTCTTCTCTCTGGATTCCCTTTTTGTCTTCTCTTCTCTCTAGATGCACTTCTGTCCTCTATTCTCTCTGGATTCCTCTCTGTTCTCTCATCTCTCTGGGTGCCCTTCTGTGCTCTCCTCTCTCTGGATGGCCTTCTGTCCTCTGTTCCTCTGGATACCCTTCTGTCTTCTCTTCTCTCCCTATACCCTTCTGTTCTCTCGACTCTCCCGATGCCCTTCTGTCTTCTCCTCTCTCTGGATCCCGGCAATTTTTTCCTCACTCTGGAAATCTTTCTGTCTTCTCTTCTCTCTAGGTGCCCTTCTGTTCTCTCCTCTCAATGAATGCCATTCTGTCCTCTCTTCTCTCTGGATGCCCTTCTGTCTTCTCCTCAGAAGCCCTTCAGTCTTCTTTTCTCTCTGGATGTCCTTCAGTCTTTTGCTCTCTGTGGATGGGCTTCTGTTCTCTCCTCTTTCTGGATTCTCTAATGTTCCCCCATCTCTCTTGATGTGCTTCTGTTCTCTCTTCTCTCGGGATGTACTTATGTTCTCTCCTCTCTCTGGATGCCCTTCTGTCTTTTCCTTTCTCTAGATGCCCTTCTGTTCTCTCCTCTCTCTGGATGCCAGTTTGTCCTCTACTCTCTAGGGATACCCTTCTGTTCTCTCCTCTCTCTGGATGCACTTCTGTCTTTTCATCTTTCTGGATGCCCTTCTGTTCTCTCCTCTTTCCGGATGCCCTTCTGTTTTTTCCTCTCTCTGGAAACCCTTCTGCTCTTTCCTCTCTCTGGATGCCCTTCTGTTCTCTCCTCTCTCTGGATTCCCTTTTTATCTTCTCCTCTCTCTAGATGCCCTTCTGTCCCCTATTCTCTATGGATTCCTCTCTGTTCTCACGGGGTGCCCTTCTGTGCTTTCCTCTCTCTGGATGGCCTTCTGTCCTCTGTTCTCTCTGGATACCCTTCTGTCTTCTCCTCTCTTCCTATGCCCTTCTGTTCTCTCGACTATACCGATGCCCTTCTGTCTTCTCCTCTCTCTGGATGCCCAACAATTTTTTCCTCACTCTTGATATCTTTCTGTCTTCTCTTCTCTCTAGGTGCCTTTCTGTTCTCTCCTCTCAATGGATGCCATTCTGTCCTCTCCTCTCTCTGGATGCCCTTCTGTCTTCTCCTCTCTCCGGATGCCCTTCAGTCCTCTTTTCTCCCTGGATGTCCTTCAGTCTTCTGCTCTCTGTGGATGGGCTTCTGTTCTCTCCTCATTCTGGATTCTCTAATGTTTTCTCATCTCTCTGGATGTGCTTCTGCTCTCTCTTCTCTCTGGAGTCCAGTCTGTCCTCTCCTCTCTCTGGGTGCCCTTCTGTATTCTCCTCCCTTTTGATGCCCTACTGGTCTCTCCTCCCTCTAGATGCCCTTCTTCACTCTCCTCTCTCTGGAAGCCCTTCTGACCTCTCCTCTCCATGGATGCCATTCTGTTTTCTCCTCTCATTGGATGCCCTTCTGTTCTCTCCTCTCTCTAGATGACTTTCTGTCTTCTACTCTCTCTGGATGGCTTTCTCTTCTCTTCTCTCTCTAGATGTCCTTCTGTCCTCTATTCTCTCTAAATGCCCCTGTGTTCTCTCTTCTCTCTGGATGCCCTTTGGTGCTCTCCTCTCTCTGGATGTTCTTCTGTCCTCTCCTCTCTCTGTATGCCCTTCTGTCTTCTCCTCTCTCCCTATGCCCTTCTGTTCTCTCGTCTCTCCCAATGCCTTTCTGTCTTCTCCTCCCTTTGGATACCAGCCAATTTTCTCCTCACTTTGGATAACACTCTGTCTTCTCCTCACTCTAGATGCTTTTCGGTTATCTCCTCTCACTGGATGACTTTCTGACCTCTTCTCTCTCTCTGGATGCCCTTCTGTGTTCTCCTCTACCGAGATGCCCATCTGTCCTTTTCTCTCTCTGGATGTCTTCAGTTTTCTGCTCTTTCTGGGTGGGCTCCTGTTCTCTCCTCTTTCTGGATTCTCTCCTGTTCCCTCATCCTTCTGGGTGCACTTCTGTTCTCTCTTCTCATGGGATGTCCTTCTGTCCTCTCCTCTCTCTGGATGCCATTCTGTATTCTCCATTCTCTGGTTGCCCTTCTGTTATCTCCTCTCTCTGGATGCCATTTTGTCATCTCCTCTCTCTGGATACCCTTCTGTTCTATCCACTCTCTGGATGCCCTTCTGTTCTCTCCTCTCTCTGGATGCCCTTGTGTCCTCTTCTCTCTCTGGATGCCCTTCTGTTCTCTCCTCTCTCTGGATTCCCTTCTGTCTTCTTTTCTCTCTGGATGACCTTCTGTTCTCTTCTCTCACTGGATAACCTTCTGTCCTCTCCTCTTTCAGGATGCCCATCTGTACTCTTCTCAATCTAGATTCCTTCTCTCTTCCCCTGTCTCCGGATGCCCTTGTGTTCTCTCCTCTCTCTGGAAGCCCTTCTGTTCTCTCCTCAATCTAGATGCCCTTCTATCTTCTCCTCTTTCTGTATGACCTTCTTTTCTCTTTTCTGTGGATGTCCTTCTTTTATATCTTCTCTCTGGATGCCCTTCTGTCTTCTCCTATCTCCAGATGTCTTTCTGTCTTCTCCTCTTTCCTGATACCCTTCTGTTCTCTGCTCTCTCCACATGCCTTTCTCTCCTCTATTCTCTCTGGATGCCCTTATGTTCTCTCCTCTCTCTGGATGATCTTCTGTCTTCTCCGCTCTCTGGGTACCGTTCTATTCTCTACTCTCCCTGGATGCCTTTCTGTCTTCTCCTCTCTCTAGATGCTCGAAAATTTTCTCCTCACTCTGGATATCCTTCTGTCTTCTCTTCTCTCTAGATGCCCTTCTGTTCTCTCCTCTCACTGAATGACATTCTGTCCTCTCCTCTCTCTGGATGCCCTTCTGTCTTCTCCTCTCTCTGGATGCCCTTCAGTCCTCTTTTCTCTCTGTATGTCCTTCAGTCTTCTGCTCTCTCTGGATGGGCTTCTGTTCTCTCCTCTTTCTGGATTCTCTCCTGTTCTCTCATCTCTCTGGATGCACTTCTGTCCTCTCTTCTCTCGGGATGTCCCTCTGTCCTCTCCTTTCTCTGGATGCCCTTCTTTCCTCTCTTCTCTCTTGAAGGCCATTCTGTCCTCTCCTCTCTCTGGATGCCCTTCTGTTTTCTCCTATCTCCTGATGCCTTTCTGTCCTCTCTTCTCTCTGGATGCCCTTCTGTCCTCTTTTCTCTCTGGATGCCCTTCTGTTCTCTCCTCTCTCTGTATTTCCTGTTGTTTTCTCCTCTCGATGGATGCCCTTTTCTTCTCCCCTCACTCTAGATGCCTTTCTGTCCTCTATTCTCTCTGGATGCCCTTCTGTCTTCTCGTCTTTCCCTATGCCCTTCTGTTTTCTCGTCTCTCCCGATGCCCTTCTGTCTTCTCCTCTCTCTGGATGCCTGACAATTTTTTCCTCACTCTGGATTTCCTTCTGTCTTCTCTTCTCTCTAGATGCCCTCTCTTCTCTCTCACACATCCCTGTGTGAATGCCTAGGTTATCAGCCATTTGTTATTTGGGTTGTAATATTGTCATAATGGTATACTCCTGGATATTAGAGGGCCACATTAAAGGCAGGTCTTAGTTTAGGAAAAATCCAATTTTTGTCAGGGTATCAAGGGGCCAGTCTCCCTAGCGAGAGAAACGAGGTCAGAGCCAAGCATGCCAGGAACCTTTCTTGAGGTTGTGGATATCTAGGGGTCAGCCAAAGGGGAAGGCATGGTGGCTGGCAGTAGTGCCTGTCTCTGGCAGAATCACTTATGGATTTCCTTCAGTCTTCAGTTTATGGTAATGAACTACAACTGGCTTCTTGATGGCAGCATCAATCTGGTTCTTAACAAAACTTGTGAGACAGTTAAGAGCCCAAGGGCCAAAAGACAGAAGCAATAAAATACCAACAAATGGTCCTAGTAAACCAGGCAATAGGTTAGTAAGCCAAGGTGAAGTAGAGAACCAATTTTGATACCATAACTCTTGTTCTCTGGCTCTTTTTCTTTCCTCTAAACTCTTTTTGACTTTGTCCAGGCTATTTTGGACAATGCCTGTCTTATCAGAGTAAAAGCAACATTCTTCTCTGAGGGCTACGCAGAGACCTTCTTCCTTAAAGAAGACATGGTCAAGTCCTCTCCTGTTCTGTAACACCACCTCAGAAAGAGAAGCCACAGAGTCCTTAAGGTCTTGGATCCCTTCTCTCAAATTATTTAAATCTTTATCAATAAGAGACTGAAGATGGGCATAATGATTATTGGAGGTGACTAGAGAAGCAATGCCAATACCTGCTCCAATAGCTCTGATTCCTAATATGACAGACAACGTAAGGGCTGTCAGAGGCACTCATTTGATCCTAAGGGAAAGACCTTGATCCAGAACATTAAGGAAAGACTCTGAATTGTGAATAAAAAATGAGGGAGAATGGTAACAACTACACAATAATCTCTTGTCTTTAAAAAATCAAAATTGGAAATATATAATGTCAATCGAGTGGCACAGGCAAAATAGGTACCATTGGATGCTATGGTATATAAAAAGGTATTATTTAAAATCAATGTCTGATTACAAATAGGGACCAAATCTTGGGGGGGGGAAGCATAGAGAGCCCCAAAAAGTAGAGGCCTATGCCTGAGATGGAACTAATAGTGAGACCTCCTTCAGGTGAAGTAGCCCATAATAACAAATTGCTATTATCAGAAAAGGAGGGAGGGGTAAAAAACAGCTATTCCCTCATAAAAAGGGGGAGTAGGCGAAAAACAAATCCAATATTCTTGATATTGATATTCACTTGTATTATGAATAGCTTCAAGGGAGGCATTTACCAGAGAAATAATAAGGTCTGCAGAGCTAGGAGGGCCCGCAGGTATAGTGGGCTGAAATGAGGTAACCTGTGGGGGAGGTGGGGAGAGGCAAAATGGCTGGAGCAGTAATTCCAGGCCTGGGGACAGGCTTGGCTGGTGGCCGAGGGTGCTGTATGGCAGGATTAGGGCCCACAGCAGCAACATTTTATTAGGGATACTCTTAAGGAGCTTAATTCTAAAGATGAGTCTCTGGTCCGAGCAGGTAAGTGTAAAGGTCGAGCACTCTCTTAAACGTAGGCCAAATTCATATCCTTGACCTGTCCAGTCTTTACTCCTCCATACATCCATAAAGGATATAAGAAGAGGGACACGCCATTTGAATTCACACCAGGATCTAAATGGTTGGGCGGTCTTAATTCCTAGTTTATCCTGTAAATATGTAGGTAGAAACTTTCTCCTTAAGGTGATATAATCCCAAGAGGAGTGAGGTCTCAATATGCATCTCCTGTGGTTTCATAGCCCCAAGATGCACAATAATAATCAGAGCTATAGACACATTTATGATTTTGAGAGCGACTGCTGTGGGTGGGCCCAGGGCATACATAGAGGCCAGATGAATCATTGGCCAAGGAGACTATCCTATCATAGGAATTACATCCTATAAGGTGGCCATCATAATTGGGGTTAGGTGCATCAACCAGCCAACTTTGGGGCCAATAATGGGAGGGGGTTCCCCAGTCTGCACTGGCTTCCAGGGCAAGAGCACAAAGATCCATCTCCAGAGAGGGCCATGAAGGCTGGGTTCCAAGTGAAGAGCTGGAATTAACAATGTCTCCGGCTTGGTTTATTATGACCCAAGTAAAATTAAAAATCTGGTATGGGGAATGCTGGGGTTTGATACTCACATTTGGATAAATCTGAAGTATGAGCATGAGAAGCAGGAGGAGCAGGAGGAGCAAGGCATCTGGATGCATTTTTCTGAAAGGAAGCACAGTTAAGAACTATTCTCAGGAGGTATGCCTGGGGTAGAGTTAGCCAACTTCACCAGTCTTTCTGATAGCCATCTGGCATTTTGTTCCTTGGAATCATATATACACATGTGTCCTTTTCCCCAGATAAGGACTATATCAGGACCATTCCACTTATATGTAAATGGATCTTTCCTCATGACTTTGGCATAGGAGTCTGCTGTAGTAGGGTGCCAGAATCTGTCTGCTGCAGACTTTCCTTTTTCATCAAGGGTCAAAAAATTGAGAACAAATAGTGCATGGTTTAACAAGATTTTATGATTCCTCTTTTGGGGGTATAAAATACCCCTTGAATGTTGTAATTTTAAGAGCATGTTCTTTAAGGTCTGATGTGCCCTTTCTACAATGCCCTGTCCTTGGGGTTTATATGGGATACCAGTAACATATTTAATATTAAGCTGGGCACAGAACTGTTTGAAGGAGGCGCTGGTATATCCAGGGCCGTTATCAGTCTTAAGTATCTTAGATATGGGCATAAAGGCAAGGCAAAAAAATCACATGACTAATAACATTTTGGTAGCCTCACCAGATTGTAGTGAGGTGCAAAGAAAACCACTGAAGTTATCACTAGAAGCATGTACATATTTAAACTTACCGAAAGAGGCAAAATGAGTAACATCCATTTGTATTTCTCTCCTGGGGTTAGGCCAAGAGTGGTCACCCCCAAATGTAACTCAGGTAAGAGGGTGAGACATCCCTGGCACTGACACACTATCTGGTGTGCCTGTTCTCTGGTAATAGAGAACATCTGTTGGAGGTTCTGGGCATTTAGATGATGTAATTGGTGGGCCTTTTGTGCCTGTTGTACAGGATCAGAAGGCAGGGCCAAGGTCACCAAGGTAAATGAAGACCTTCGGGTGGCCCTATCAACGAGGTCATTTCCCTCGCTTAGGGGTCCAGGAAGACCAGAGTGGGCGTGTATGTGACCCACAAAGAATGGATGGGATTTAGCTAAAATTATCTCCTGAAGCTCAGAAAAGAGGAGGGAAGCATTGGTAGGCGGCCTTGTAAAGGAAATGGTCTCTAACAGAGGCAGTGATTGAGCCACATATGCACTGTCAGTAAAAAGATTAAAGGCACAATCTGGGAAAGTCTTTTTTTATTAGATATTTTATTTACACTTCAGATGCCATCCCCTTTCCCCATTCCCCCCCTTAGAAAACCCCTATCCCATGCCCCCTTTTCCTTTTTGCATTTATACATTTTTTAAAAATAATGTTAATCATAAGCGTTATAAGTTTGGAATTGTTCAATCAGAGGTGTAACCCACTGACCAACCTAGATATAACAACTATCTTTGTCAGGTGGAGATACATGAATATCTGCCTCCCTGTCTCCCCCCTCTTTCTCTCTTTCATCACCTAGCTTCTCCTCTCCTTCTTCTTCTCCTCTTCTTACTCCTTTTCTTCCTCTCAGTACTCCTCCTACCTTAGCTCCTCCTACACATCACCCTTCCTATTAAAATGAAACTTTTCTCTCAAAATACAATTAGAGCATAATTATGCCAATTTGTACCAGTGAGGTACAGGATAGTCCTAATACCTAGTCCATCCTTTTGTTGACTAACCAGCACCTCTGTCATCTATCCTAACTAAAACATTTAGTTCTGAACCTGGCTTCAGGATGAATGTCAGCTGACGATCATCCACTCAAATCTTTTCTCTTACGGTAAATAGCTATAAGTTTTCAACCCATTCAGAAATCCAGAATGACTGAGTTAACTATAATTGTGGGAAGCACAAAGCATAGCTTCTAAAACTTAGCCAATTTATAGAGACCTCTGAACACCTGAAAAGACCCTATACTACTGAACGTTGGAGCATCAAATCTTCAGCCTTCTGGCCCAGAATCATCTGACAGACCTTGGTGATGTAGGATTATTAAGGGCTGATTACTCTGTCTAGGCAGATATAATCAGTCGACTATTCTGCATGTGTGTTCTTTTCAAGACAGTAATTTGTCTGTAGATGGAGAGAGGCAATTCTTGCCTAGTGTCTGTTACCACACAACTGGAGTAACTCCAAGGATGCTCAATTTCTTCTTCTTAGAATCCACGACAGGAAGCTGTCAGGAGCAGACAGGTCTCTAATCAATATGAACATTAATATACAAATATTTGTAGCATCAGTTCTACGGACTTCTGATGTTTTGAAAACCAACTATCCATGTAAGGTAACCTGGACTGTGGTCTGTTCACTCCTCTCAGCTATTTCTAAATAAAATATGGAAAACACCCTAACAATAAAGTCAAAAATATGAATTTGCTATAGTCCCTTAACTCATAGGTTAACAGTCCCAAATCAGTTAAAAAAGTTAAAAAAGGGCTGGGTCTAGGCATTGTATTCCTGAATGTGTTATACAGGCACAATGCCCATGAGCGTATAAATATTCATCTCATTTTTATATTATTAAGAGGCTCGTACCAATGAAAATCTTAAATTTGAGATCAAAGTAAATTTTGTATCATTTAAGAAATTATAACTTCATCTTGATAATAATTATACAGATTTCTACCAATAGGTTATGGCTATGCAATAGGTCCTAGCTAATCCCCCCTGTTCCAACAAAACCACTACTTGTCCCTAGAAAGACAGACCATTATTAACCACATTAGTCCCCAAGCTCAGGGAATAGGGGTGCTGACTCTTCTTTAACTTCTTCAAGCTGATTAAGGGTGTTGATATTTTAGAAGAGAGGTGGGGGGAAGAGTAAGTTGATAAGCCTCTGATGCTGTCTTCACTGAATCCAAATGGAATTCCAGGACATCAGAGGTTTGGGCAGGTCTGCTCAGTATGCTTGATGAGTAGATACACCAAGGCTGTGTATTCTGCAATATACAATTCTCAGAACAAGTTTTAGTATCAAGAAAAAAAATTTCCCACCCCCAGGGTGCTGACATTTTTTTTAAAGATGTTGGTTCTGAAGACTTTTTTTTCCCGCTTGTAAAAATTAGTTGTAGTATTTACGTTTCAGATTTTATCCCCTTAGCCTACTTCCTCCCACCACCCAGAAACCTATCCCATCCCCCTCCTCATGCTTCTGAGGCAGTGACCACACCTACACCCCTCACTATCCCCTCCCTGCCCTCACATTCCCCCCCAACCCCCACTGTGTGTTCATTTTTTTATGGGACCAAGAAACTCCTCGCCCACCTATGTCCGACAAGGCCATCCTCTTCTACATATACCTCTGAAGTCTTGGGTCCTTCCCTATGTGTTCTCAGGCTGGTGGCTTAGACCCTGGGGGGCTCTGGTTGTTTGGTATTGTTGCTTTCCACCTGGGGTCACTAACCCTTTCTGCTCCTTCAGTCCTCTCACTAAGTTCTCCATTGGGAAACCCCTGATCATATCAGTGGTTAATTGTGAACATTGTCCTCTGAGTGTGTTAGTCTTTGGCTGACCTCTAAGGAGACAGCTATATCATGTTCCTCACATTATGCACTTCCAGCCATCCACAACAGTGTTTAGATTAGGTGGCTGTACATGGGGTGAATACCCAGGTGGAATGGTCTCCTGATGGCCCCTCCTTCAGTTTCTGTTCCATGTTTTGTTTCCCTATTTGCTCCCTTGAGCATTTTTGTTTCTTGTTCTAAGTAGAACTGAGGCATCCCCTCTTGGTCTTCCTTCTTCATGAGCTTCATGTGGTCTGTGGGTTGAGTCTTCACTAATCTAAGCTTTTGGGCTAACATCCGTGGAGATATGTTTGTGTAACTATCTTCTTTTGTGGTTTTTGGAAGATTACTTTCTTGCTTTTTCTAGGTTGTAGTTTCCCTCCTTGTGTTGGAGTTTTCCACCAATTATTCTTTGAAGTGCTGGATTTGTGTTGAGATTCTGTGTAAATTTGGATTTGTCATGGAATATTTTGGTTTCTCCATCAATAATGATTGAGAGTTTTGTTGGGTATAGTAGTCTGGGCTGGCATTTGTGTTCTCTTAGGGTTTGTATGATATCAGTCCAGGATCTTCTGGCTTTTATGGTCTCTGGTGAGAAGTCTGGTGTAATTCTTTTAGGTCTGCCTTTATATGTTACTTTGCCATTTTTCCTTACTGCTTTTAGTATTTTTTCTTTGTTTTGTACATTTGATGTTTTGACTATTATATGGCGGGAAGTATTTCTTTTCTGGTCTAAACTATTTGGAGTTCTGTAAGCTTCTTTTATATTTATGGACATCTCTTTCTTTAGGTGAGGGAAGTTTTCCTCTATAATTTTGGTGAGGATATTTACTGGTCCTTTTAGTTGGGAGTCTTCCCCCTCATCTATACCTATTATCCTTAGGTTTGGCCTTCTCATTGTGTTTTGGATTTCTTGAATATTTTGGGTTAGTAGCTTTTTGTATTTTGCATTTTCTTTGACAGTTGTGTCAATGTTTTCCATGGTATCTTCTGCACATGAGATTCTCTCTTCCATCTCTTGTATTCTGTTGGTGATACTTGTGTCTATGACTCCTGATCTTTTTTTTTAGGTTTTCTATTCCCAGTGTATTGTCCCTTTGTGATTTCTTTATTGTTTCTACTTCCGTTTTTAGATCCTGCATGGTTCTGTTTAATTCGTTTTCCCATTTGGTTGCATTTTCTTGCAATTCCTTAAGGGATTTTTGTTTTTCCTCTTTAAGGGTTTCTATCTGTCTACCAGTGCTCTCCTTAAGTTCTTTGAGAGTGTTATTTTGAGAGTGTTATTTATGTCTTTCTTAAAGCCCTCTATTATCATCATGAGAAGTGATTTTAATTCTGATTCCTGCTATTCTGGTGTGATGGGGTGTTCAGGGCTTGCTCTGATGGGGGAGCTGGGTTCTGATGATGCCATGTAACTTTGGTTTCTGTTGCTTACGTTCTTGCTCTTGCCTTTTGCAAGAGCAAACTCTTGCAAAGTTCTGGTTAACTCTAGTAATGCCTGTACTTGCTGTCTCTGACTGAAGCCTGTCTTTCCAGTTATCTAGCTTGTGTCTGATCTCCTAGGGGTCCAGATGTCTCTGTGATCTTTTCCAGCTGCACTGATTACAGTGGTACCTCTAGGATGCCTCAGGATATGGTGCCTCCAATGTAGTAGTCCAGCTAGGTGTCTGCTGTTCTGGGTGCAGTGTCTCCTCTAGAATATCTCAGGATATGTTGTCTGAAGCTCTGAGTTCATTTGTTCCTCTGGCTCTGGATTGAGTGGACCTTCCAGTATGTCTCAGGTGGAATCTGGGGTCCACACAACAGCAGACCTAGCAGAGGTCTGATCCAGGCCTCAGATCTGAGAACTAGTTTCTAAGACACTGTCCAAGTTAGAGCGCCCGGGATCCCTGCTTCCTCTGGGTACTTGGATGTTGGGGACAGAGCTGCCACCCAAGATCTGCTCTGTGCTCTGGCCCAGACCAGAAGGAACCAGTGCTCTGGGCCGGGAGTGACTTCCTGGGTACTTTTGGTTCTCAGTTACTCCCTGTTTAGGGTGGGCCCTGCTGTCTGCTTACCTAAGATACTGCCTGAGTTCGAGCACCCGGGATCCCTGCTTCCTCTGGGTTCTTGGATGTTGGGGACAGAACTGCCACCCAAGATCTGCTCAGTGCTCTGGCCCAGACTGGAAGGAACCAGTGTTCTGGGCCAGGAGTCATCTGGGAAAGTCTTAAAGACTTGAATAACAGCAACCAAGTCTACCAACTGTGCTGAGGAAAATTTGGTCTGAAACTTAGAGACCTGTCCACCTATATTAAAGGCTGCAACCCCAGAGGAGGATCCATCTGTAAAAATCAGTGGTGCTTGAGTAATGAGGATGTTCTTAGTTACTTTAGGGAAGACCACCGCTTGGTGTTCAAGGAACTGGATAAGTTTGTCAGAGGGAGAGTGGTTATCTATCTTTCCCTCAAATGAAATACAGTTAATAGCCCATTCATCTGAGGTCTGCAGTAGCCACCTAACTTGAGCGGCATCATAGGGAATGCTGACAAGGTCAGGGTCTCTACCAAAGAGCTTCAGGGAGGTCTCTCTTCCCATCCTTATGATCTGTGCCACCAAGGCAGGATAAACAGGTAGCACTTTAGGGGGTGGCGGGAAAGTGAAGCCAATACAAAGGTTTAGTCTGTTACAACAATCCCATGGGGGCAAACATGGTGGGAAGAACCAATAGCCATAAGGGGGAGGTTGGAGAATAATAGGTAACAGTCTGTTGTTGAATGGCTTTCACCATGAGCTTAAGGGCGGAGGTGGCCTCAGGGGTTAAGGCACAGGGGGAGGAGGGATCAGAATCTCCTTGAAGAATATCAAATAGAGGCTTAAGTTCTCCAGTTGTTGATTTTAGATAGGAGAGCAACCAATTTATGTCTCCCAAGAGACGTTGAAAGTCATTAAGTGTTTGTAAGAAATCTTTTCTAAGTTCAATTTTTTGAGAGAGAACCTAAGAGGGGTGAAGCTCAAAACCCAAGAATAAATGTGGGGGCTGTAGCTGTACCTTCCCAGGGGCAATCTGCAGCCCGAAGCCTTGGAGGGCAGTTACCAACTCCTGGCCCACCCTGGGCAAGGTGGTCTTGTCAGGGCTAGCCAGAAGAATGTCACCCATATAATGGACAATATATAACTCAGGGTATTTAAGGCAAAAAGGGTCAATGTCCTGGGCCACAAACTTTTTTTTTGTGGGGGACTATTGGCCCTGCCTTGAGGCAGGACCCTCCACTGAATTAATGGAGATTCCCAATGCAATTAACAACAGGAAGGCTACAGGCAAAACGTTTACAATCCTCTGGGTGTAAGGGGATGCAGAAAAAACAAACTTTCAAATCAATAACCATCTTATTGTAACTGTTAAGTATTGTCACAGGGGAGGGGAGGCCAGGCTGGAGGGCTACCATTGGGACCATAGTCTTATTAATTTCTCTGAGGTCCTGGAGCAGTCTCCATTTGCCCCCTTTCTTTTATATCACAAAATGGGTGTATTCCAAGGGGAGATGGAGGGTTCAATGTGGCCAGCATCTAATTGTTCCTGCACCAACTGCATGGCCGCTAAAAGTTTATGTTGAGGGAGGGACCATTGGTCTACCCAGACAGGAGTATCTGACTTCCAGGTGATCTTATCTGTCTTGCGTGCAGGGGGAGCAATGGTCTTTAAGAAAAATTTGAATCATAACCTAGTCCTGAGCGTGAGGTCTTTGGTGTAACAGCAATTGGGGTGGGGATCCCTTGGTTGCATCTGCCCAAGCCTTGTCCAGGGATGAACCCCTGGTCCAGCATCTGGTGGGTAACAACTGCAGAGGGGCTAAACATAAGAACTCCCATTTGACTCAATATATCTCGACCCTATAAGTTTATGGGGAGGCCAGGTACAATGAATGGTCTAAAATGTCCAGTATTACCCTCAGGATCCTCCCAAGTGAGAAACTGGGAGCTTTGAAGGGTGTTGGTGAAGTGGCCAATGCCTTGAAGGTGAGTTAAAGAAGGCTGATAGGGCCAAGAGGCCTGTGATATAACTCTGAAGTGGGCTCCTGGGTCAAGTATGCCCTCAAATATTTTGCCATTAAGTTTCAGTTTTAATTGTGGGCACTCTTGTGAGAGTCTTTAGACCCAATAGACATCAGAAAACTCAGGGGTGGAAGCACCCCGGGATGGGCCCAAGGAAGGTGTGGAGGTGTCTACTGGAAGGGGAAAGGCCTGTGCAAGGCACTGTCCCTGGCGAATGTGAAGGGGCCCTCTAGAACTAGTGGCCAATACTTTAATTTCTCCAGAGTAATCGTTATCACCGATTGAAGAAAAAATGGTAATGCCTTGGAGTGTGGCAGATGCTCTGCCCAAGATAAGATAATAAGTCGGGGGGGGGGAGGCCCAAAGACACCATTAGAGATTATCTGTAGTCTTCCTCCAACTTCTAATATTGTATTGGAGGAGGCACAGAGGTCCAATCCTGCACTCCCTGGGGTAGCCCTACAGAGGGCTGTGGCTGGTTTGGGAGCTGTTGATGGAAGGTTTGATGTGGCCCTGCCTGGCTGTTTCCCAAGGCTGACAGGAAGGAGACTGGCTAAGGGGTCTGGGTCTGGCTCCGCATCCCGTTTCCCTGAAGGGGATGGAGGGGTTAGCCAAAATATCAGTTTTGGAACGGCAGGCAGTATCCCAATATTTGCCTAGCCTGCAGCGAGGGCAAGGGGTCATTGGAAGTGAACGCTCTCCCTTCCATTGAGGTGGAGGCTGAGCCATGGATTTACCCTGAGAGCACTGTTTAGCAAAATGGCCCAGGTGACCACATCTAAAACAGGTGGATACGTTTGCCCCATCACTAGTAGCTGTAGTGGCTGCTCCCACAGCCAGATTGATGGCTTTTGAGACCTTATGGGCAAAGGGATCTACATCCTTGCAGAAATGAATCATCTCATCCAAATATTTATTTTTATATTTCCCTCGAACGGCAGCCCTACAGGCAGAGTTAGCATTTTCATAAGCAAGCTGCTGAAGAAGTTTATTGTCTCCCTGGCCAGGTCCCAAGGATCTCTCAGCTGCCTCCAGGAGGTGGGCAACAAATTCTGAAAATTCTTCTAAATTGTCCTGGATGATCTTGGTCAAGGGGGAAAGGACAGAGCCTTTCATGGGAATGGCTCTCCAGGCACTCATAGCTGCTGAGGAAGACTGAGCCAAGAGACCCAGAGAAAATTTTTGCTGTATTTGGTTACAGGCATATTTCCCTCAACCTAGGAGTTTATCAAGTGTCCATTTATTGGAGGGTGAGCATGAGCTTGAGAGATTGACTTGTGCCTGAGACCTGCAATGATCTGCCCAATCAGCCTGCCAGGAGAGAAATTGTCCCCGAGTTAATATGGCCTGGGCAAATGTCAACCACTCATTGGGCATTAAATATCCACCTGCCCTAAGGCTTTCAAGAAGGAAAAGAGTGAAGGGAGCACGAGGCCCATAAATCCTAACAGCCGAATTTAATTTTTCTAACTGTTTAAAGCGGAGTTTTTTAAAGATTGTAGGGCACACGTTTTCATTTTCTGTCACAGCTCTGCCCACATCCCTGCTTCCACCTTCTGGCTCTGTTTCATCCTCATCTCCAGAAGATGGCCTCTGTCCCCAATTGGGGGCAAGAAGGCTGGGAAGGTTAATGAGAGGACCATGAAGAGGAAGGGGGCATGGGGCATGAGGAGGAAGAAGGAGCGGCAGGCATATGGCTGTGTGAACGCTGAGCACTAGACCAGGAAGGGGGAGGGAGTGGCAGGGTCTGTGAGGAGCTAGAATCAGGAGCCACAGGTGTCTGAGGAGGGATACCCTGAGAGTGAGTGACAGGGAAAACCAAACATTGAGAGTCCTGCACATGGGAGGAGGAACAAAGGGCTGAGAACTGAGAAATTTGCTCCTGAAGGTGGAGGATGTCTGCCAATTCATGGACCTTAGAAGAAAGGCAGGTCTTCATGTCAGAGAGAGAAACAGGCAGGGTAGCAGGGAAAGTCAAAACCGCAGACGTAGGAAGTGATGTGGAGACCGAGGGAACTGGCGTTAGCATGGGAACAGTTGTAGTGCCAGAATCCAAAGGCTCTGATTCAGAAGCACCAGCTGCGGCTGGAAGGGCAGGGGCAGGGCATGCTGAGGCTGTGGATGGAGGGGTGAGGGCAGAGACAAAGCAATTCTGGCGGGAAGGGGGCAAGTGCTTTGTATCAGCCACGGCAACAGTGGGAGATGGAGGTGGGGGTGGCAGGAACTCCAAGAGGCTGGGGAAGGCGAGCATAGAGGTGGGGGCTTCTGAAGAACAGGATTACAGTAGGAAGTTTGAGAATGAGAGATATAAGGGTTGCCAGTGTCTAAAGGAACATACTGTGTGGGCAAAAGAGCAGTGGAAACAGAACTATGACAAGGGCGCACAGGCGAGGCCAGGGTTGAGGAATCCAAAGCTGACAAATCAGGATAAATATGAGGAGAATCAGATGAGGAGGGAAGCTGAAACTCATGAGGCATATCAATAAATGTAAAAGGAACAGAAGCCTGAGATGTTGGGCAGGAGAAACCAGCGGAGCCAGGAAGCGATTGTGATAAGCAGTATTCTGCGACCGACAAGAGCTGGCATTTACCTGAGTTTCTGTCAGCATCCTCAATAATGTCCCTAATAATACCCTAAAATGAGAAAATTGTTGGATTAAGTGCACCGTCACCTTCACGTTTAATTTTTATTTAGTTCACGACCCAACTTTTGCCACTTCTTAGGGTGTATGATAGGACCATCAATCATGAACCAAGGACACTGTTCATCAATAAACACAAAGAAACTTATAAGATATTTTTTCTTAACCCTAATTCCTCTCTCTCTGAGACTTTGTTTGAGGTCCTTTATGAAGGACGCCTCCTTTGACAATGAATGGCCCATTCTTATGGGACGAAATGAAAATGAAGCTTACCCCGAGGAAAGCAGGTCACAGGCTATGATCCTGTCTCACTAAATTGTGCTTTAAGTCTATAAGTCTATTTGTAACTGTCAAGCCGAACCTTGTTGTTTCTAGGGAGATGAAGCTGCAGGGAACATAACTAATAAGCAGGACCTTGTGGTTGCCAGGGAGATGAAGCTGCAGGGGATATTGTGCAGGTGGGGAGAGGTAAGGGTAAGGGTAAGAGGCGGGGTTCCAGGCTTCTAAAAGTACACAACATAAATGTCCTTCCCACTTTCCACCATAGAGACCTCCTTCCCACTGTCAAGCACAGGGAGGTCCTCTCTACTGTCCATCAAAGTGATGTCCTTTCCACTGTCCACCACAGGGATATCCTCCCCACCTTCCACAACAGGGATGTTCTTTCCACTGTCCACCACAGGGACATCCCACCCAGTGTCCACCACAGGAACATACTAGACACTGTCCACAACAGGGACGTCCTACCCATGTCTACCACAGGGAGGTCCTCTCAAATCTCCACCACAGGTAGGTCCTCTCCACTGTCCACCACAGGGACATCAAATCAACTGTCCACCACAGACATATACTCCCCACTGTCCACAACAGTGATGTCCTTCCCACTGTACACCACAGAGACGTTCTACCCACTGCCCTCCACAGGGACATCCTACCCACTGTCTACCACAGGGATGTCCTTCCCACTGTCCACCAAAGTGACTTTCTTCCTACTGTCCACCAAAGTTACATCTTTCAACTGTCCACCACAGAGACATCCTCCCCACTGTCCATCACAGGGACATCCTCCCCACTGACCACAACAAGGACATCCTTCATACAATCCACCATAGAGAATTCCTCATTGTTGTCCACCAAAGGGACGTCCTTTCCACTGTCCACCACAGGGACATCCTCCAAATTGTCCACCACAGTGACATCCTTTTCACCGTTCACCACTGAGACATCTTACCCACTTTGCACAACAGGGACATTTTCCTGTGCATAACAGGGATATCCTCACCACTGTGCATGACAGCGATAACCTCCTTTGCACACCAGGGATGTCAGCAACACCCTCCACTCAGAGTTATCCTCTGCACACTCTACGACAGGGACATCCTTCCCACTATCCACCAAAGAAAAGTCTTTCCCACTATTCACCACAGGGATGTCATCCCAAATGTCCAACACATGAAAGTCCTCTTCACTGTCCACCACAGGGATGACCTTCCCCCTGTCCACCACAGGGATGTTCTTTCCACTATTCACCACAAGGAGGTCCTTCCCAATATCAACAACAGGGACGTCCTCCTCAGTGTCCACCACAGGACCATACTACCGACTGTCTATCACAGGGACGTACTACCCACTGTCTACAACAAAGAGGTCCTCTCCACGGTCCACCACAGAGACATCATTTCAATGATCCACCAAAGAAATAGTCTCCCCACTGTCCACAACAGGGACCTCCTTCCCAATGTAAACCACAGGGAGGTCCTCTCTACGATCCATCAAGGAGATGTCCTTTCCACAATCCACCACAGGGACATCCTTCCCACTGTCCACAAAAGATGTGTCCTCCCCACTGTCCACCACAGTTAGGTCCTCCCAACTGTCAACCACAGGGATGTTTTTTCAACGGTCCACAAAACAGATGCCCTTCCCACTGTCCACCACAGAGATATCCTCCTGTGTCCTACAAGGACATCCTTACCACTGTCCACAACACATGGTTGTCCTCAACAATATGCACTACAGGGAATGCATCCACTGTACACAACGAATATCCTCTGCACTGTAAACCACAGGGACATCCTACCCACTGTCCACCACAGGCAGGTCCTCCCCTCTGCCCACCACAGGGACATCCTTCTGTCTGTCCACCACAATGATGTCCTCTCCACTGTCCTCCAAAGTGACATCCTTCCCACTGTCGACCATAAGGACGTCATTTCAACTGTCCACCGAAGGGAAGACCTCTTCACTGTCCACCACAGGGATGTCCTTCCCACTGTACACCACAGGGACATCCTCCTGTGCAGAACAGGGATGTTCTTACCACTGTCCAACTCAGAGATGTCTTCTGCACTCCCGACTACAAGGACATCCTTTTCACTGTCCACCAAAGAGACATTCTCTTGTGCACCACAGAAGCATTGTCCTTACTGTCCACAAGGTCGTCATCCACACTGTCCACCACAGGGAAATCCTCTCAACTCTCCAACACTGGGACATCCTCCCAACTGTCCACAATATGGATGTCCTCTCAACTATCAAACACAGCAAAGTCCTTCCCATTGTAAACAACAGGGACATCCTCCCCACTGTGCACCACAGGGACATCCACCTGTGCACAACAGGGATATCTTAACCACTGTCTACCACAGGGATGTCCTCCCCACTCTCTACAACAGGGATGTCCTTCCCATCGTACACCACATGGACATCCTCTAGTTGTCCAAAAAAAGAACTTCCTTGCAACAGTTAACCACAGGGACATCTTCCTAACTCTCCACCACACAAATATGTTCCCCACTATCCACTACAGAAACATCCATCCCACTGTACACAACAGGGATATACTCCCCACATTCCTTCAAAAGGATGTTCATCCCAATGTTCACAACAGAAATGTCCTACACATGGTCCACCACAGAGATATCCTCCCAACTCTCCACCACAAAGAGTTCCTCCCCACCGTCCACCACAGGGACCTTCTTCCCACTGTCCACCAAAGGGACATCTTTCCTACTATCCACAACACAGACATCTTCCCCACTGTCCACCACATGGACATCCTTCCCACTGTCCACCACAGGGATGTCCTACCCCACAATCCACCAGAGTGTGGTCCTCCCCACTGTCCACCACAAGGACATCCTCCTGTGCACAAGAGGGATGTCCTCACCATTGTGCACCACAGAGACATATTTTGCATTGTCCACCACAGGGACGTCATTCCTATTGTCCACAAAAGTGAAGTTCTCCCTGCTGTCCACCACAGGGGCATCATTACCACTGTCCATGACAGGGTCGTCCTCACCACTGTCCACCATGGGTATGTCCTTCCCATTGTTCACTAGAGGGACATCTTCCCCAATGTGCACAAAAGAGACATCCTTTTACTGTCCACCACAGGGATGTCCTTCCCACTGTCCACCAAAGAGAGCACCTCCCTGCTCTCCACCAAAGGGTCAGTCTTCCCACTGTCCACCATAGAACGTCCTTTCCACTGTCCACCACAGGTACATCCTCTCCACTGTCCACCAGAGGAGAAAATCCTTCCCACTGTCCACCACATGGACTTCCTCCCTAATGACCACCAGAGGGACATCCTTCCTACTGTTCACAACAAGGAGGTCTTTCCCAATGTCCACAACAGGGACATCCTTCCCACAGTCCACAATATATATTTCCTTCCAATGTCAACCACAGAGATCTTCTTCTCACTGTCCACCACAGGTAAGTGCTCTATACTGTCCACCACAGGTATGTCCCTTACACTGTCCACCACAGTGATGTCCTCTGCCCTGTCCACAACAGGCATATCATTTCCATGGTCCACCACAGGGACCTCCTTCCCACTGTACACCACAGGGGAGTCCTCTCTACTGTCCACCACAGGGATGTCCTTTCCACTATTCACCAAAGCGATGTCCTCCACAATGTCCACAACAGGCATGTCCTTCCCACTGTCCAACAAAGAAATGTACACCCTGCTGTCCACATCAGAAACGTACTTCCCAATGTTCACTAAATGATGTTCTCCCCTATGTCCACCAGAGAGACGTCCTTTCCACTCTTCACCACATGGTGTTTCTCCCCACTGTCCACACAGGAGACATGCTTCCCACGGTCCACCACACAAAAGTCCTTCCAAATGTCCACAACATGGACGTCCTACCCACAATTCAAAACATAAATGTCCTGCCCACTGTCCAACACACAGACCTACTTCCCACTGTGCACAACAGAAAGATCCTCTCTACTCTCCACCAGAGGAATGTCCTTACCACTGTCCACCTAAGTGACGTCCTCCCATCTGTCCACAAGAGGGACATTCTTCTCACAGTTCACTAGAAGAGGTCTTTCCCAATGTCCACAACAGATATGTTCTTCCCACAGTTTACAACATAAATGTCCTTCGCACTGTCCACCACAGGGTGGTCTTCTCTACTGTCCATCTAAGTGATTTCCTTTCCACTGTCCACCACAGGGATGTCCTCTCAATTGTCCACAACAGGCATGTCCTTCCCACTGTCCACCACAGAAAGGTACATCCTGATGTCCACAACAGGAACATACTTCCCAATGTCCACTAATTGTGTCCTTTCCTATGTCCACCACAGAGACATCCTTAAACTGTCCAGCACATGGTGTTACTCCCTACTGTCCACGAGAAGGACATGATTTCCACTGTTCAGCACTCAGAGGTCCTTCCCAATGTCCACAACATTGATGTCTTTCTCACAATCCACAACATAAATATCCCCCCCCCACTTTCCAACACATGGTCCTCCCAGCTGTCCACCACAGTGACGTCCTTCCAACTGTCCACAACAGTAAAGTCCTCCCCACTGTCCAAAACAGGGATGTCCTCCCCACTGTCCACCATATGGACGTCCTACCCACTAGCCATCACAGGGAGGTCCTTCCTACTGTCAACCATAGAGAGGTCCTCCCATCTGTCCAAAACAGAAACATCCTTCTCACTGTTCACCACAAGGATATCCTCCCCACTGTGCACCACAGAGACATCCTCCTGTGCACAACAGTGATGTCCTCACCCTTGTGCACCACAGGAACATCTGCCTTTGCACACCAGGAATGTCCTCACCACAGTTCACCCCAGAGATGTCCTCTGCACACTCCAAGAAAGGGACATCATATCCAGTGTCCACCAAAGGACGTTCTCCTTTGCAGCAGAGAAACTTCCTCAACATTCTCCACCAAAGGACGTCATCCCCATTGTCCATCAAATGAACGTATTCCCCAAAGTCCACTAAAGAGAAGTCCTTTCCACTGTCCACAACAGGGACGTCCTTCCTACTGTCCATCACAGAGAGTTCCTCCCAGCTCTCCACCACAGGGATGTCCTTCTCACTGTTCACCACAACGACATCCTCCCCACTGTGCACAACATGGACATCCTCCCGTGCACAACAGGGATGTCCTCACCCTTGTGCACCACAGGAACTTCTTCCTGTGCACACCATGGATGTCCTCACCACTGTCTACCCCAGAGATGTTCTCCACACAAACCACAACAGGGACATCATTCCCAATGTCTACCAAAGGAACATTCTCCTTTGCCCCAGAGAAACATCATCACCACTGTCCACCACAAGACGTCCTGACCACAGTCCACCACAGAGACGTACTCCCCACTGTCCACCTAAGGGAAGTCCTCTCCACTGTTTACAGCAGGGACGTCCTTTCAACTATCCACCACAGGGGTTCCTTCCCACTGTCCACCAGAAAGACATCCTTCCAACTGTCTACCACAGGGACTTATTCCCCAGTGTCAACCAAAGGGACGTCCTCCCCACTTTCCACCACAGGGATGTTTTCCACATGGTCCAACACAGGGGTGTCCTCACCAAGGTCCACTACAGGGACATCCTTCCTACTGTCCACCACAGGGAGGTAATCCCCACTGTCCACAACATGGATGTCCTTCCCACTGTAAAACAAAGAAATGTCCTTCCCACTGTCCACCACAGGGATATCTTTCCATCTGTCGACTACATTGACATCCACCCCACTGTCAACCACAGTGAAGTCCTCGCAACCATCCTTCACAGGGAGGTCCTCCCCATAGTCTACCACACGGATGTCCTCCACAGTGTAATCCACAGGTATGTCCTCCTCAGTGTGCACTACAGTGAAGTACTCACCACACTATACCACAGAGATGTCCTTCCCATTGACCACCTCAGTGACTACCTCCCCACATTCCATCACAGGGATATTCTACCCACTGTCCACCACAGAAAGGTTCTCCCTGCTGTCCACAACAGGGACATCCTTACTACTATTTACCACAGGGTCATCCTCACCAATGTCCACCAGTGGGAAATCCTTCCCATTGTTCACCACAGGAACATTTTTTCCACTGTGCACCACAGGGACATTCTTATGTGCATAACAAACATTGTTACCACTGTCCATTGCAGAGATGTCCACTGCACTCTCCACTCCAGGCACTACTGTCCTCTTCTCTCTCTGGATTACCTTTTTTCCTCTAATCTCTGTGGATGCCCTTCTGTCTTCTCTTCTAACTGGATGCCCTGCTGTACTCTCCTCTCTCTGTATGCCCTTCTGTCTTCTCCTCCCTCTGGATGACCTTCTCTTGTCTCCTCTCTCTGGATGCCTTTCAGTTCTCTCCTCTAACCGGATGCCCATCTGTCTTTTCCTCTCTCTGGATGCACTTCTGTTTCCACATATCTATGGATGCCCTTCTGTCTTCTTCTCTCTCTACATGCCCTTCTGTTCTCTCCTCCCCCTGGAAACCCTTCTGTTCACTCACCTCTCTGTATGCCCTTCTGTCTTTTCGTCTCTCTGGATGACTGTCTGTTGTCTCCTCTCTCTGGATGACCTTCTTTTCTCTCCTCTATCCAGATGCCCTTCTCTCTTCTCCTCTCTCTGGATGCCCTTCTGTTCTTTCCTCTCTCTGGATGCCCTTCTGTATTCCCCTCTCTCTGGATGACCTTCCGATCTCTCCACTCTCCGCATGCTCTTCTGTCAAGTCATCCCTCTGGATGCCCTTCTGTCTTCTCTCTCTGGATGCCCTTTCTGTTTCACCTAGCTATGGAGGCCCTTATGTCTTCTCCTCTCTCTACATGCCTTTCTGTCCTCTCATCTCTCTGGATGCCCTTCTGTATTTTCCTCTCTCTGGGTGCCCTTCTGTTCCCTTCTCTTTGGATGCACTTCTGTCCTCTCCTCTCTCTGGATGCCCTTCTGTATTGTCATCACTCTGGATGACCTTCTGTTGTCTCCTCCCTCTGGATGTCCTTCTGTTCTCTCCCCTTTCCTGATGCTCTTATGTCTTTTCCACTCTCTGGAGGTCCTTCTGTTCTTTCCTCTCTCTGGATGCCATTCTGTCCTCTCCTCACTCTGGATGCCCTTCTGTCTTCTACTCTCTCCCTATGCCCTTCTGTTCTCTCGATTCTCTCGATGCCCTTCAGTATTCTCCTCCATCTGGATGCCCGACAATTTACTCTTCACTCTGGATATCCTTCAGTCTTCTGCTCTCTCTGGATGGGCTTCTGTTTTCTCCTCTTTCTGGATTCTCTCCTGTTCTATCATCTCTCTGGATTCACTTCTGTTCTCTCTTATTTTGGGATGTCCTTCTGTCCTCTTCACTCTCTGGATGCCCTTCTGTCTTCTCCTTTCTTTGGATGTCCTTCTGTTCTCTCTTCTTTCTGGATGCCCTATTTTCTTCTCTTCTCTCAGGATACACTTCTGTTCAATTCTCTCTCTGGATGATCTTCTGTTCTCTCATCTCTCTTGATGCCCTTGTGTCCTCTCTTCTCTCTGGATGCCCTTCTGTCTTCTCCTTTCTCTGGATGTCCTTCTGTTCTTTCCTCTCTCTGGATGCCATTCTGTCCTCTCCTCACTCTGGATGCCCTTCTGTCTTCTCCTCTCTCTCTATGCCCTTCTGTTCTCTCGATTCTCTCGATGCCCTTCAGTATTCTCCTCCATCTGGATGCCCGACAATTTGCTCCTCACTCTGGATATCCTTCAGTCTTCTGCTCTCTCTGGATGGGCTTTTGTTCTCTCCTCTTTCTGGATTCTCTCCTGTTCTATCATCTCTCTTGATGCACTTCTGTTCTCTCTTCTTTTGGGATGTCCTTCTGTCCTCTTCACTCTCTGGATGCCCTTCTGTCTTCTCCTTTCTTTGGATGTCCTTCTGTTCTCTCTTCTTTCTGGATGCCCTATTTTCCTCTCTTCTCTCTGGATACCCTTCTGTTCAATTCTCTCTCTGGAGGATCCTCTGTTCTCTCCTCTCTCTGGATGCCCTTCTGTCCTTTCCTCTCTCTGGATGCCCTTCTGTCCTCTCCTGTCTCTGGATGCATTTCTGTTCTCTCCTCTCTCTGGATACCTTCTGTACTCTCCTCTCTCTGGAAGTCCTTCAGTCCTCTCCTCTCTCTTGATGCATTTCTGTTCTCTCCTCTCACTGGATGCCTTTCTGTCTTCTCCTTCCTCTGGATGCCCTTCTTTTTTTCTCCTCTCTCTGGATGCCCATCTGTATCCTCTTCTCTCAGGATGCCCTTCTGTTTTCTCCTATCTCTGGATGTCCTTCTGTTCTATCATCTCTTTGGATGTCCTTCTGTTTGCTCCTTTCTCTCGATGCTCTTCTGTTCTTCCCTCTCTGTGGATGCCCTTCTGCCCTCTCCTCTCTCTGGATGCCCTTCTGTTCTCTCCTCTTTCTGGATGCTCTTCTGTACTCTCCTCTCTCTGGATGCTCTTCTGTTCTATCCTCTCTCCAGATGCACTTCTGTCCTCTCCTCTCTTTGGATGCCCTTCTGTCTTCTCCACTCTGTGGATGGCCTTTTATTCTCTCCTCTCTATGGAGGCCCCTCTGTCCTCTCCTCTCTCTGGATGGCCTTCGGTCTTCTCCTTTCTCTGGATGCCCTTCTGTTCTTTCCTCTCTCTGGATGGCCTTCTGTCCTCTCCTCTCTTTGGATACCCTCCTGTCCTCTTCTCTCTCTCTCTGGATTCCCTTCTGTCCTCTTCTTTCACTTGATGCCCTTCTGTCTTTTCTTCTCTCTGGATGCCCTTGTGTGTTCGCCTCTCTCTGGATGCCCTTCTTTCTTCTCCTCTCTCTGGATGCCCTTCTGTATCCTCCTCTCTCTGGATGCGCTTCTGTTTTCTCCTCTCTCTCTCTCGATGCCCTTCTGTCTTCTCCTCTCTGTGGATGTCCTTCTGTTCTATTCTCTGTCTGTATGACCTTTTTCTTCTCATGTCTCTAGATGCTCCACTCCTCTCTCCTCTGTCCTGATGATTTTCTATTCTCTCTATTCCCAGGATGCCCTTCTGTCCTCCCCCTCTCCGGATGTCCTTCTGTTCCCTCCTCTCTCCGGATTCCCTTCTGTCCTCTCCTCTCTCTGTATGCCCTTCTGTCTTCTCCTCCATCTGGATGACCTTCTGTTGTCTCCTCTCTCTCTGGATGCCCTTCTGTTCTCTCTTCTATCCGGATGCCCTTCCGTCTTCTCCTCTCTATGGATGCCCTTCTGTCTTCTCCTCTCTCTACATGCCCTTCTCTTTTCTCCTTTCTCTAGATTCCATTCTTTCCTCTCATCTCTGTAGATGCCCTTATGCTCTTTTCTCTTATGGATGGTCTTCTGTTCTCTCATCCCTCTGGATGCCCTTGTGTCCTCTCCTCTCTCTGCATGTCCTTCTGTCTTCTCCTCTCTCTGGATGGCCTTCTGTTCTCTCCTCTGTCTAGATTCTCTTCTGTCCTCTCATCTCTCTGGATGTCCTTCTGTTCATTACTCTCTCTGGATGATCTGTTCTCTCATCTCTCTGGATGTCCTTCTGTGCTCTTCTATCTGTGCATGATCTTCTGTTCTCTCATCTCTCTAATTGCCGTTGTGTCCTCTCATCTCTCTGGATGCTCTTCTGCTCATTTGTCTCTCGGGATGCCCTTGTGTCATCTCCTCTCTCTGGATGCCCTTCTGTCCTCTCCTCTCTCTGGATGCCCTTCTGTACTCTCCTCTCTCTGGATGCCCTTCTGTTCCCTCCTCTCTTTGGATGCCCATTTCTCCTCCCTTCTCTCTGGATGCCCTTCTATTTTCTCCTCTCTTCGGATGCCCTTCCATTTCCTCCTCTCTCTGAATGCCTTTGAGTTCTATCATCTCTCGGGATGTTTTTCTGTCTACTCCTCTCTCTGTATTCCGTTCTGTCCTCTTCTCTCTCTAGAGGCTCTTCTGTTCTCTCCTCTCTCTGGATTCCCTTCTGTCCACTCCTCTCTCTGGATGCCCTTCTGTCTTCTCCTCTCTGTGGATGCCCTTCTGTTCTTTCTTCTGTCTGGATGACCCCCGTTCTTCTCCTCTCTCTGGATGTGCTACTCTTCTCTCCTCTCTCTGGATGATTTTCTGTTCTCGCAAGTCTTCTGTATTGTCGTCTCTATGGATGACCGTCTGTTCTCTCCTCTCTGGAAGCCCTTCTGTCTTTTCCTCTCTTCCGATGCCCTCCCATCTTGCCCTATCCCTGGATGCCCTTTTGATCTCTCCACTCACCAGATGCTCTTCTGTCCAGTCATCTCTCTGGATGCCTTTTGTTTTCACCTACTATGGATGCCCTTCTGTCTTCTCCTGTCTCTACATGCCTTTCTGTCCTCTCAAATCTCTGGATGCCCTTCTGTCTTCTCCACACTCTGGATGCCTTTCTATTCTCTCTTCTCTCTGGAGGCCATTCTGTCCTCTCCTCTCTCTGGATGCCCTTCTATCCTCTCCTCTCTCTGTATTCCCTTCTGTCCTCCCCTCTCTCTCGTTACCCTTCTGTTCTCTTCTCACTATAGATGCTCTCCTGTACTTTCATCTCTCTGGATGCCTTTCGGTTTTCTCCTCTCTCCAGATGCCCTTCTTTTTTCTCCTTTCTCTGGATACCCTTCTGATCTCTCCTCTCTTTGGATGCCCTTCAGTCTTATTCTCTCTGTGGATGCCCTTCTGTTCTCTCATCTCTCTGGAGGCCCTTAGTTACTCTCTTCTCTCTGGATGCCCTTCTGTCATATCCTCTCTCGGGATGCCCTTATGTTTTCTCCTGTCTCCGGATGTTCTCTGTCCTATCCTCTCTCTGGATGCCTTTCTGTTCTCTACTATCTCTGAATGTCTTTCTGTCTTCTCCTCTCTCTGGATGCCCTTCTATTCTCTCCTTTCTCTGAATTCCCTTTTGCCCTCTCATATCTCTGTTTGCCCTTTTGTTCTTTTCTCTCTATGGATGCTCACCTGTTCTCTCATCTTTCTGAATGCCCTTCTGTTCTTTCCTCTCTCTGGATGCCCTCTGTCTTCTCCCCTCTATGGATGCCCCTCTGTTATCTTCTCTCTCTGGATGATCCTTTGTTTCCTCTACTCTCTAGATGCACTTGTGTTCTATCCTCTTCTTGATGTTTCTCTGTCTTCTCCTCTCTTTGTATGTCATTCTGTCCTCTCCTCTCACTCGATGCCCTTCTGTCTTCTCCTCTCTCTGGATGCCCTTCTTCAGTCCCCTATCTCTGGATTCTGTACTTTCCTCACCTCTCTCTGAATGCCCTTCTGTCCTCTCCTCTCTCTAGATGCCCTTCTGTCCTCTATTCTCTCTGGATGCCTCTCTGTTCTCTCATCTATTTGGATGCCCTTATGTGCTCTCCTCTCTCTGGATGCTCTTCTGTCCTCTCCACTCTCTGGATGCCCTTCTGTCTTCTCTGCACTCTGCATGCCCTTCTGTTCACTCCTTGCTGTGGATGTGTTTCTGTCTTCTCCTCTCTCCATACCCTTCTCTTCTCTCCTCTCTCTGGATGCCCTTCTGACCTCTGCTCTGACTGCATGACCTTCTTTCTGCGCCTCTCTCTGGATGTGCTTCTGTTCTCTCCTCTGTCTGGATGCCCTTCTGTCCTCTCCTTTCTCTCGATGCTCTTCTGTCTTCTCCTCTCTGTGGATGCCCTTCTGTTCTCTCCTCTATCAGGATGACCTTCTTCCTGCTCCTCTCTCTTGATGTGCTTCTCTTCTCTCCTCTCTCTGGATGATTTTCTGTTCTCTCCAGTCTCAGGATGCCCTTCTGTCCTCCCTCTCTCCAGATGCCCTTCTGTCCTCCCCTCTCTCTGTATTTCCTTCTGTCTTTTCATCTCTCTGGATGACCTTCTGTACTCTCCTCTATCTGGATGCCCTTCCATCCTCTCCTCTCTCTGGATGCCCTTCTGTCTTCCACTCTTTCTTGATGCCCTTCTGAACTCTCCTTTCTCCGGATGCTCTTCTGTTATCTCATCTCTCTGGATGCCCTTCTCTCTTCTCCTCTCTCTAGATGCCCTTCTGTTTTTACCTCTCTATGGATGCCCTTCTGTTTTCTCCTCTCTCTACATGCCCTTCTGTTCTCTCAGCTCTCTAGTATCCCTTCATTCCTCTCATCTCTCTGGATGCCACTCTGTTCTCTTCTCTCTATGGATGCTCTTCTGTTCTCTCATCTCTCTAGATTCTCTTCTGTCCTCGCATCCCTCAGGATGCCCTTCTGTTCCTTCTCTCTCTGGATGATATTCTGATCACTCATTTCTGTGGATGCCCTTATGTTTACTCCTCTCTCTGGAAGATCTTCTGTTCTCTCATCTCTCTGGATGTCCTTGTGTCCTCTCCTCTCTCTGGATGCTCTTCTGTTCTCTCATCTCCCTGGATGCCCCTGTGTCCCCTCCTCTCCCTATATACTCTTCTGTCTTCTCCTTTCTCTGGATGCCCTCTTTTCCTCTACTCTCTCTGGATGCCTTTGTGTTCTCTCCTCACTCCAGATGCCCTTCTGTCTTCTCTCTCTGCATGTCCTGTTTCCCCCATATATGGATGCCCTTCTGTGTTCTCCTCTCTGTACATGCCTTTTTGTTCTCTCCTCTCTCTAGATTTACTTCTGTCCTCTCATCTCTCTGGAAGCCCTTCGGTTCTCTCCTTTCTCTGGATGTCCTTCTGTCTTTTTGTCTCTTTTGATAACCGTCTGTTGTCTCCTCTCTCTGGATGACCTTCTGTTCTCTCCTCTATCCAGATGCCTTCTGTCTTCTCCTCTCTCTGGATGCCCTTCTGTTCTTTCCTCTCTATGATGTCCATCTGTCCTCTTCTCTCTCTAGATTCCCTTCTGTCCTCTTATCTTTCTGGTTGCCTTTCTGTTCTCTTCTCTCTATGGAGTCTCTCCTGACATCTCTTCGCTCTGGATGCCCTTTTGTTCTCTTTTCTCTCTGGATTCCCTTCTGTCTTCTCCTCTCTGTGAATGCTCTTCTGTTCTCTCCTCTCTCTGGATGCCCTTCTGTTCTATCGTCTATTCAGATGCACATATGTCCTATCCTCTCTCTGGATGCCCTTCTGTTCTATCCTCTATCCAGATGCACATATGTCCTATCCTCTCTCTCGATGCCCTTCTGTTTTCTCCACTCTCTGGATGCCCTTCTGTTTTCTCCTCTCTCTGGATGCCCTTCTCTCTTCTCTCTGGATGCCCTTCTTTTCTCTTCTCTTTGGATGCCCTTCTGTCCTCTCCTCTCTCTGGATGCCTTTCTGTCTTTTCGTCACTCTGGATGACCTTCTGTTGTATCCTCTTTCTGGATTACCTTCTTTTCCTCCTCTTTCCGGATGCCCTTCTGTTTTCTCCTCTCTCTGCATGCCCTTCTGTCCTCTTCTCTCTCTGGATTCCCTTCTGTCTTCTAATCTTTCTGGTTGCCTTTCTGTTTTCTTCTCTCTATGTAAACTCTCTTGTACTCTCATCGCTCTGGATGCCGTTCTGTACTCTCCTATCTCTGAATGGCCTTCTGTCTTCTCCTCTCTCTGGATGCTCTTCTGTTCTCTCCTCTCTCTGGATGCCCTTCTGTTCTATCCTCTATCCAGATGCACATCTGTCCTCTCCTCTCTCTTGATGCCCTTCTGTTTTCTTCACTCTCTGGAAGCCCTTCTGTTCTCTCCTCTCTATGTAGGCCCTTCTGTCCTCTCCTCTCTCTGGATGCGCTTTGGTCTTCTCCTTTCCCTGGATGCCCTTCTGTTCTCTCCTCTCCCTGAATGGCCTTCTGTCCTTGCCTTTCTCTGGATGCCCTTCTGTCCTTTTCTCTCCCTGGATTCCCTTCTTTCCTCTTCTCATTCTGGATGCCCTTCTGTCTTCTCTTCTCTCTGGATGCCCTTCATTTCTCTCCTCTCTCCTAATTCCCTTCAGTCCTCTGCTCTCCCTGTATGACCTTCTATCTTCTCCTCCCTCTAAATGACCTTTTGTTGTCTCCTCTCTCTGGATGCCCTTCGGTTCTCTCCTCTAACCGGATGCCCATCTGTCTTCTCCTCTCTCTGGATGCCCTTCTTTTTTCACCTATCTTGGATGCCCTTCTGTATTCGTCTCTCTCTACATGCCTTTCTGTTCTCTCCTCTCTCTGGAAGCTATTCTGTTCTCTCCTCTCTGGCAGCCGTTCTGTCTTCTCCTCTCTTCAGAAGCCCTTCTGTCTTCCCCTCTCTCTGGATGCCCTTCTGATCTCTCTACTCAATGGATGCTCTTCTGTCCAGTCATCTCTCTGGATGCCCTTCTGTCTTCTCCTTTCTCTGCATGCCATTTTGTTTTCACCTATCTATGGATGTCCTTCTGTCTTGTCCTCTCTCTACATGACTTTCTGTCCTCTCAACATGCTGGAAGCCCTTTTGTCTTCTCTTCCCTCCGGATGCCCTTCTGTTCTCTTCTCTGTTGATGACCTTCTGTCCTCTCTTCTCTCTGGATGTTTTTCTGTCTTTTTGTCACTCTGGATGACATTCTTTTGTCTCCTCTTTCTGGATTACCTTCTGTTCTCTCCTCTTTCTGGATACACTTCTGTTTTCTCCTCTCTCTGCATGCCCTTCTGTTCTTTCCTGTCTCTGAATGCCCTTCTGTCCTCTCCTCTCTCTGGATGCCCTTGTGTCTTCTCATCTCTCTGGATGCCCTTCAGTTCTCTCCTCTCCCTAGATTCTCTTCTGTCCTCTCATCCCTCTGGATGCCTTCTGTTCCCAACTCTCTCTGGATGATCTTCTGATCGCTCATCACTGTGGATGCCCTTCTGTTCTCTCCTATCTCTGGAAGACCTTCTGTTCTCTCATCTCTCTGGATGCCCTGTGTCTCTCCTCTCTCTGGATGCTCTTCTGTTCTCTCATCTCTCTGGATGCCCTTCTGTCTTCTCCTCTCTCTACATGCCTTTCTGTTCTCTCCACTCTCTGGATGCACTTCTGTCCACTCCTCTCTTTTTATGCCTTTCTGTCCTCTCCTCCCTCTGGATGCCCTTCTGTCTTCTCCTCTCTCTAGATGCCGTTATTTTCTCTTCTCTCTGGATGCCCTTCTGTTCTATCCTCTTCTTGATGTTTTTCTGTCTTCT
>NW_023045059.1:0-48663 GCF_011762505.2 Arvicanthis niloticus | reverse complement strand
TCTTCACAGAGATCTATTCCAATATTCTGAAGACTCTCTAGATTGATTTCCAGATTGGTGTCCAGTTTGTAATCCACCAGCAATGGAGGAGTGTTCCTCTTTTCCATATCCTCACCAACATGAGCTGGTGCTGTTAGCCATTCTGATTGGTGTAAGCTGGTTCTCAGGGTCATTTGCTTTGCATTTCTTTGATCACTAAGACTTTCAACATTTCTTAGGTGCTTCTCAGCCATTCAGATTCCTAAGTTGTCAATTTTCTGTTTTTTCTATAACCCATTTTTTCGATTGGATTGTTTGGTCATTTTCTTGAGTTTTTTGTATATTTGGATATTAGTCATCTATCAAATGTGGGGTTGTTAGTTAAAAAAATTTTCACCAATCTGTAGGTTGCTGAATTTTCTTACTATGTTCTTTGCCTTACAGATGCTTTCCAGTTTCATGAAGTTCCATTTGTCAGTTCTAGATCTTAGAGCATGAGGCATTGGACTTCTGTTTAGGAAGTTTCCCACTGTGTTCAAGGCTCTTTCCCACTTTCTCTTCTATTAGATTCAGTGTATCTGGTTTATGTTGAGTTTTTTATCCACTTGGAATAATCTTTGTGGGAGTGACAAATATGGGTCTAGTTTCATTTTTCTATATACAGACAGCCAGATAGATCAACACAATGTATTGAAGATGTTTTCTTTTTTATTCATTGTATATTTTGGGGTTTTTTGGTCAAAGATCAAGTGTGTATATGTGTGTGGTTATTTCTGGGTTTTAATTCTATTCCACTGCTCAGCGAGTCTGTCTCTGTACCAATACCATGCTATCTTTATCACTATTGCTCTGTAGTAGTGCTTGATGTCAGGGATGGTGATTCCCCCAGCTGTTCTTTTATTGTTAATAATTGTTTTTGCTATTCTAGGTTTTTTGCTTTCAGATGAATTTGAGAACTTTTTTTCCAAGTCTTTGAAGAATTGTGTTGGGATTTTGATGGGGATTGCATTGAATATGGAGATTGCCTTTTGTAGGCTTTTTTCCTATGTCAATTCTACCAAATCATGAGCATGAGAGATCTCTCCATTTTCTGAGATATTCTTCAATTTCTTTTTAAAAAATATTTTTTATTAGATATTTTATTTACACTTCAGATGCCATCCCCTTTCCCCATTCCCCCCTTAGAAAACCCCTATCCCATGCCCCCTTCCTTTTTGCATTTGTACATTTTTAAAAAATGTTAATCATAGGCCTTATGAGTTTGGTATTGCTCAATCAGAGGTGTAACCCACTACCCAACCTAGATATATCAACTATCTTTGACTGATGGAGATACATGAACATCTGCCTCCCTGTCTCCCCCTCTTCTCTCTTCATCACCTAGCTTCTCCTCTCCTTCTTCTCTCCTCTTCTTACTCCTTCTCTTCCTCTCAGTACTCCTCCCACCTTAGCTCCTCCTACATATCACCCTTCCTGTTAAAATGAAACTTTTCTCTCAAAATACAATTAGAGCATAATTATGCCAATTTGTACCCGTGAGTTACAAGATAGTCCTCATACCCAGTCCATCATTTTGTTGACTAACCAGACCCTCTGTCGTCTCTCCCAACTAAAACACTTAGTTGTGAACCTGGCTTTTTGCTTGGCTTTAGGATGAATGTCAGCTGATGACCATCCACTCAAATCTTTTCTCTCAAGGTAAATATCCAGGATTGGCTATGAGGCTATAAGTTTTCAACCTCATCAGTAATCCAGAATGACTGAGTTAACTATAATTGTGGGAAGCACAAAGCATAGCTTCTAAAACTTAGCCAGTTTATAGAGACCTCTGAACACCTAGACACTCCCTCTACTACAAAACGTTGGAGCATCTGTTCTTCTGCCTTCTGGCCCAGGATCATCTGACAGACCTTAGTGCTGCAGAATTATTAAGGGGTGATTACTCTGTCTAGGCAGATATAATCAGTCGACTATTCTGCGAGTGTGTCCTTTTCTGGACAGTAATTTGTCTGTAGAAGGAAAGAGGCACTTCTTGTCTAGTGGCTGTCTCACCACAACTGGAGTAACTCCAAAGATGCTCAATTTCTTCTTAGAAATCAATATGGAAGCTGTCAGGAGCAGACAGGTCTCTAATCAAAATGAACATTAATACTGAAATGTTTGTCATGTCAATTCTGTGGATTTCTGATGTTTTGAAAAACCAACTATCCATGTAAGGTAATCTGGACTGTTGCCTGTTAACTCCACTCAGCTATTTCTAAATAAAACATAGAAACACCCTAACAATAAACTCCAACCTATGAATTTGCTATAGTCCCTTAACTCACAGGCTGACCATCTCAATTCAGTTAAAAAAAGTTAAAGAAGGACTGGGTCTAAGCCTTGTATTCCTAAGTGTGTTATACTGGTACAATGCCTATGAAGGTAACAATATTCATCTCACTCTTATATCAATAAGAAGCTCATGCCAATGAAAACCTTAAAATTTGTAATCAAAGTAAATTGGTGCTGTTTAAGAATTTATATCTTCATCTTGATACTAATTATACAGATTTCTACTAATAGGTTATGGCTATGCAATTAACCCCTAGCTAATCCTCTCTGTTCCCACAAAACCACTACTTTTCCCTAGAAAGACAGCCCTACATTTACCACCTTAGTCCCAAGCCCAGGGAATAGGGGCGCTGACTCTTCATTAGCTTCTTCAAGCTGATATGGGCGTTGAGATATTAGAAGAGGAGTGGGGAGAAGAGCAAATTGACAAGCCTCTGATGCTGTGTCTTCACTGCCTCCAGATGGAATTCCCGGACCTCAGAGGTTTGAGCAGGTCTGCCCAGCTTGCTTGTTAGTAGATACACCAAGGCTGATCATTCTGCAAATATACAATTCTCAAAACAAATTTTAGTATCAAGATAGTTTTTTTTTTAAAGAGGGCTGACATTTTATTAAGGATGTTGGTTCTAACTGCTTTTTTTTCCCTCTTTAATTGGATATTATATTTATATTTAAAATTTTATCCCTTACCGAATTCCCCCCACCTCCCAGGAACCCCTTATCCCATCCCCCCTCCTACTGCTTCTCTGAGGGTGTTTACCCACCTACCTCCCAATCCCCCTCCCCTCCCTCATATTACACCCGCCCCTTCAGTGCTCAGCCTTCAAGGTACCATTGACCTCATCTCCCACCTATGCCCAACATGGCCATCCTCCCCTACATGTACAGCTGGAGTAATGTGGCTCTCCATATGTGCTCCTAGGCTGGTGGTTTAGACCCTGGGGAGCTCTGGCTGGTTGGTATTGTTGCTCTCCTAATGAGGCCACCAACCCTTTAGGCTCCTTCAGTTTACTCTCTAACTTCTCCATTGGGAACCTTTGATCAGATTAATGGTTAGCTGTGAGTATCTGCCTCTGGGTATGTCAGACTCTGGGGGACCTCTAAGGAGACAGCCTTATCAGGCTGCTGTCAGCTTTCCCTTCCTGACATCCATATCAGCGTCTATTTTTGGTGACTGCACATGGAATGAATACCCAGGTGGAATGGTCCTCCATATAACCTCTCCTTCAGATTCTGTCCCACACTTTGTCTCCATATTTGCTCCCTTGGGTATTTAGTTACTCCTTCTAAGAAAGACCTAGGCATCCTCACTTGTTCTTTCTTCTTCATGAGCTTCATGTCGTTTGGTAGTTGAATCTTTGTTGTTTCAAATTTTGGGCTAATCTCCACTTATCAGTGAGTAAATACCATGTGTGTTCTTTTGTGATTGGGTTACCTCACTCAGGATGATATTTTCTAGTTCCATCCATTTACCTAAGAATTTCTCAAATTCATTATTTTTAATAGCTGAGTAATATTCCATTGTGCAAATGTACCACATTTTTTGTATCCATTCCTCTGTTGAAGGGCATCTGGGTTCTTTCCAGCTTCTGGCTATTATAAATAAGGCTGCTATGAACATAGTGGAGCATATGTCTTTGTTATTTGTTGGGGCATTTTCTGGTATATGCCCAGGAGTGGTATAGCTGGGTCCTCAGGTAGTGCTATGTCCAATTTTCTGAGGAAACCGCCAGACTGACTTCCAAAGTGGTTGTACCAGCTTGCAGCCCCACCAACAATGAAGGAGTGTTCCTCTTTCTTCACATCTTCACCAGCATCTACTATCACCTGAGTTTTTGATCTTAGCCATTCTGACTGGTGTGAGGTGGTATCTCAGTGTTGTTTTGATTTGCATTTCCCTGATGACTAAGGATGTTGAGCATTTCTTAAGGTGCTTCTCGGCCATTCGAGTTTCCTCAGTTGAGAATTCTTTGTTTAGCTCTGTACCCCATTTTTTAATGGGGTTATTTTGTTGTTTGGTGTTGGGCCTTGGACGAGGTAACTCCATTTAACCTGTTACCTTCAGTCATGTAGGACAGGTAGAGGGTGTGACTAACAAGTCTCCACCTCCAGAGATTTAAATATTAACGAATTATCAAAAGGCCAGTGGCATAGCTAATTAAGTTATTCCCTCCCCTTTCTCCCTTCCCTATAAGATTGGTCTCCCCTGGCTTTTGGCGGGGGAAGCTCGTACCACTTGCATCCATTTACCATGCCATGAACAATAAAAGCTTTGGAAAACCAGACTCCACGTGTCCATGGTCTCTCCTCCTGATTCCCAGCTTTTGGAACCCTGGAACCTTGCCGATGCAGCCATCGGCCCCGCCCACCGACAGCTGCATGAATGTGGGATCCTCTGCTGGTGGCGCGGGAAGCCTGCCCAGGACCCTGATGCCAGACCGTCCTGGGACCCTGCCGCCGGACTCCCTCCCCTCGCCCTTGAGATTTCTTCCCCACAGCTGGCACCCAACGTGGGGCCCGACCACCCATGCATTTATAAGAATCACCCTGGCTGAATCTGCTAAACAAATATACTTCCTGCGAGATGTGATACTAAGTCTCTCGGTCCTCTCTCAGCGCGTGCACCCCGCACGCTCCCAGCCTCCATTCTGCCGGAGTTCCAAGACCCCAGATGGAGGCCAATCTCGGCGTATGAATCTGCTGCCATGCGACCCCCCACACTCTCCCATTTTGCCATGCCCACCCATCGCCGAGGCTTGGGCCCAAAACGGAGATTTCCCACCGAGAGAGTCCTACCGCAGAGTCTGCTTTGCACACTGTGAGTGCCCTGCTTAGCCCCTGCTCCTCTACAATAGCCCTATCTCTGACAAAGGACGGTGCAGACCAGCGACAGAGCTCCACACTCTTGCACCCATGCACGGGCCTACATTGTTTCCCACAGGTGGTGGACAACATGCGCAGAGCTAGCTCCGCAAGCGCCCCCCGCTGGTGTCTGCAAAAACCGTGAGTAACATCTCTCTCTGTCCACCCTAGCCCCCTCTTTCTTTCTCTGATTCTTAGCTATAGTCTAACCCCTGCCTAATACAAAAGAACTAGATCTCTCTCCCCATGTGTTCTCCAGCTCAAGGACAAGATGGCGGCGACTTCTTAGCCCCCCACTCTTCCCATCCCTTCAGCTCCACAGAGGGGGTTCCTTCACAGCTAATAGCTGTCTTTCAAGCCACAGCACCTGCTGTAACCCTCTTTCTAAGACTCCCTTGGCTGAGAGACTCCTTCTCGCGGCTGAGAACCTGTCCTCTCCTCTCTCTCTTCTTCTCTCTTCTCTCTCTCTCTCTCTCTCTCTCTTTCTCTCAAAATCGCCAACTCCAAACTCTAGCACCTAGCGCCCTGCCAGGTAGCTTCTTTCCCTACTCCCCCATCATATGCAACAGGCTACAGCTATTTGGCTTAGCCTGCTTGCCTGAAGCAACAGGGCGGAACCCTGCTTGCTACCCAGCCCAGTGTTCCTTAGCCAGCCTATGCTGCCCCTCACCCTCAGTCATTTACAGCTGACTAAAGCTACTTAGCTCAGCCAGCTTGCCTGAAGCAGTGGATCTAAAATCCTGCCTGCACCCTTTGCCCCCTGTGTTGCCTGCCAGTTTCTCTCAAAGCTGCCTGACTCCAATTCAACTTCCACGTGTCTTTCCCATAGACACAGACTCTCACTCTTTCTGACTCTTAGCCCTCCCCAATCCTTCTTGCTTGCCTTAAACTCTTCTTCAAAGTTGGCCTTTCCTCTTCTCTACATTTAAAATTTACCAGCTAAGAAAAAGAAAAGCGGGAATGCAGAACCTCTCTGCCAGAGCACCCAGACGCCACATGGCAGAGCTAGGCCCCTCCCCCCACTGCTTCTAAACCAGCCATTACTGCTTCTCCCCAACAGGAGGACCTGCAACAAACATTCCTGTTTTTCAAACCAAAAATTTTAAACGTTTCCTTTTCTTCCTAACAGGAACACCTAGAACAACAATGCTTGTGTTTTTTTCAACCAAAATTTTGTTATTTTTTCTATTTTAATGCTGCCTTTTCTCTCTAATACTCGTGATAGATATCCAACATTATTTTTCAACCTTTATAATTTCTTCAAGGTTTAAAAGCCATCTAATTTCCTTCCACAGTTAAGTCAACATGCTGATCACCATTTCTTGAGTCTTAATTAACAACTAATTTCTTTTACAGGCAAACTTGCTGCCAATCCCAGATACAAAATTAACATTGTTTTTGTCCCTCAGCTATCCAAGATACCTTCTAAGACTAAATTTCCTCAAACACCTTTGCTTTTCCAGGATCTTAACGACAGGCCATAAGGTGCTTGTTCCCAAACAATTTAATGCTCCATATCCAGCCTAAAGACATCTCCCTGCCAGAGATGCTGCTTCCCTGCTGTGATTACCCTACAGGTATACCCACAGATCCAACAGAGTCCACGCCATCTTCTGGAACCTGCCTGAGATGCCAAGCTGCTTTCTCCCAGCCACCTCATCTGACTGCAGACTCCAGAGACACACTGAGATCTAGTGACAGCGCCACCTCCTGGAACCTGCCAGGCTGCCTTCTTCCAGCCATCTCATCTGACTGAAGACCCCAGAACATGCTGAGATCCAGAGACCCACACCAGGCTCCAGAGATGCACGCAGAACCTAGAGATGCTCACTACAGAAGACAGATCAGACCTTCCAGCTACAAATGAACTCTTTTGCCAAAGTCACATAGCTAAAGTTACATGTTAGTGAGGAAAACATAATGTCTATTTAGATTAATCAGATGTCATTACCCTCAAACTGTACAACCTGTATTTAATTGTTTCAATGATTCCCTGCCTTCCAAACCCTACCCTCAATTCCCATTACCCTTGACTTAGTTATGCTACACCCTCTGGTCTACATAGTGTTTTCTTTGACCACCTCATCCAAATTTTCACTAAAAAAAGGTGAGATGATAGGCCCTGAAGAGATGGCTTGGACATAGCCTGGTTGAACGAGCTTTAAACCCCGGAGACCCTTTTAGGGATGGTAGGATGTTTAGCCCTGTTCCTAGGCCCACTTCCACGTGGTCCACGTCTCTCATTAACACAGAGTTACCCCTCCTTTTATGAAAGAAAAGAGGGTGGAATGTTTGGCCTTGGACGAGGTAACTCCATTTAACCTGTTACCTTCAGTCATGTAGGACAGGTAGAGGGTGTGACTAACAAGTCTCCACCTCCAGAGATTTAAATATTAATGAATTATCAAAAGGCCAGTGGCATAGCTAATTAAGTTATTCCCTCCCCTTTCTCCCTTCCCTATAAGATTGGTCTCCCCTGGCTTTTGGCAGGGGAAGCTCGTACCACTTGCGTCCATTTACCATGCAATGAACAATAAAAGCTTTGGAAAACCGGACTCCACTTGTCCATGGTCTCTCCTCCTGATTCCCAGCTTTTGGAACCCTGGAACCTTGCCGATGCAGCCGCCGGCCCGCCCACTGACAGCTGCATGAATGTGGGATCCTCCGATGGCGGAGCAGGAAGCCCACCCGGGACCCTGATGCCGGACCGCCCTGGGACTCTGCCGCCGGACTCCCTCCCCCCCACCCACGAGATTGAGTTCTTTGTATATATTCGATATTAGCCCCCTATTGGATGTAGGATAGATAATGATCTTTTCCCAATCTGTTGGTTGCCGTTTTGTCTTGTTGACAGTGTCCTTTGCCTTACAGAAGCTTTGCAATTTGATGAGGTCCCATTTGTCGATTCTTGATCTTAGAGCATAAGCCATTGGTGTTCTGTTCAGGAACTTTCCCCCTGTGCCTAGGTATTCGAGGGTCTTCCCCAATTTCTCTTCTAATAGTTTCAGTGTACCTGGCTTTATGTGAAGGTCCTTTATCCACTTGGAGTTGAGCTTTGTGCAAGGGGATAAGAATGGATTAATTTGCATTCTTCTACATGTTGACCTCCAGTTGAGCCAGCACCACTTGTTGAAAATGCTGTCCTTTTCCCACTGGATGGATTTAGCTCCCTTGTCAAAGATCAAGTGACCATAGGTGTGCGGGTTCATTTCTGGGTCTTCAATTCTATTCCATTGATCATCCTGTCTGTCTCTGTACCAATACCATGCAGTTTTTATCACTACTGCTCTGAAGTACAGTTTGAGGTCCGGAATGTTGATTCCCCCAGAAGTTCTTTTATTGTTGAGAATAGTTCTCACTATCCTAGGTTTTTTGTTATTCCAAATGAATTTGTAAATTGCTCTTTCTATCTCTATGAAGAATTGATTTGGAATTTTGATGGGTATTGCATTGAATCTGTAGATTGCCTTTGGCAGGATGGCCATTTTTACTAAGTTAATCCTGCCAATCCAGGAGCATGGGAGATCTTTCCATCTTCTGAGATCTTCTTCAATTTCTTTCTTCAGAGACTTAAAGTTCTTGTCACACAGTTCTTTCACTTGCTTGGTTATATTCACTCCAAGATATTTTATTTGTGGCTATTGTGAAGGGTGTCATTTCCCTAATTTCTTTCTCTGCCTGTTTATCCTTTGAATAGAGGAAGGCTACTGATTTGTTTGAGTTGATTTTATATCCAGCCATGTTGCTAAAGTTGTTTATCAGGTTTAGGAGTTCTCTGGTGGAAGTTTTGGGATCACTTAAGTATACTATCATATAATCTTCAAATAGTGAAATTTTGACTTCTTCCTTTCCTATCTGTATCCCTTTGACTTCCTTTTGTTGTCTAATTGCTCTAGCTAGGACTTCCAGTACTATATTGAATAGGTAAGGTGAGAGTGGGCAGCCTTGCCTAGTCCCTGATCTTAGTGGGATTGCTTCAACTTTCTCTCCATTTAGCTTGATGTTGGCTACTGGCTTGCTGTATATTGCTTTTACTATGTTTAGATATGGGCCTTGAATTCCTGATCTTTCCAAGACTTTTAACATGAAGGGATGTTGAATTTTGTCAAATGCTTTCTCAGTGTCTAGTGAGATGACCATGTGGTTCTTTTCTTTGAGTTTATTTATGTAGTGGATTACATTGATGGATTTCCGAATATTGAACCATCCCTGCATTCCTGGGATAAAACCTACTTGATCTTGATAGATAATTGTTTTGATGTGTTGTTGGATTCGGTTTGAGAGAATTTTATTGAGTATTTTTGCATCAATATTCATAAGAGACATTGGTCTGTAGTTCTCTTTCTTTGTTGGGTCTTTCTGTGGTTTAGGTATGAGTGTAATGGTAGCTTCATAGAACGAATTGGGTAGTGTTCCTTCTGTTTCTATTCGATGGAATAACTTGAAGAGGATTGGTATTAGGTCTTCCTTTAAGGTCTGAAAGAATTCTGCACTGAAACCATCTGGCCCTGGACATTTTTTGGTGGGAAGATTTTTAATGACTGTGTCTATTTCTTTAGGAGTTATGTGACTGTTTATATGATTTATCTGCTCCTCCTTTAACTTTGGTACCTGGTATCTATCTAGAAAATTGTCCATTTCATCCAGATTTTCCAATTTTGTTGAGTATAGGCCTTTGTAGTAGGATCTGATGATTTTTTTAAAATTTCCTCTGTTTCTGTTGTTATGTCTCCCTTTTCAATTCTGATTTTATTAGTTGAATACTGTCTCTGCACCCTTTGAGTAGTCTGGCTAAGGGTTTGTCTATCTTGTTGATTTTCTCAACGAACCAGCTCCTGGGTTTGTTGATATTTTGTGTAGTTCTTTTTGTTTCAGCTTGGTTGATTTCAGCCCTGAGTTTGATTATTTCCTGCTGTCTACTCCTCTTGAGTATATTAGCTTCTTTTGTTCTAATGCTTTCAGGTTTGCTGTCAAGTTGTTAATGTATGCTCTTTCCAATTCCTTTTTGTGAGCACTTAGAGCTATGATTTTTCCTCTTAGTACTGCTTTCAATGAGTCCCACATGTTTTGATATGGTGTGTCCTCATTTTCATTTAAATCTAAAAAGTCTTTAATTTCTTTCTTAATTTCTTCCTTGACCAAGTTACCATTGAGTAGAGCATTGTTCAGTTGCCAAGTGTATGTGGGCTTTCTGTTGTTTTTGTCTATGTCAAAGACAAGTCTTAATCCATGGTGGTCTGATAAGGTACTGGGGATTATTTCAATCTTTTTGTATCTGTTGAGGCCTGTTTTGTGACCAATTATATGGTCTATTTTGGAGAAGGTACCATGAGGTGCTGAGAAGAAGGTATATTCTTTTGTTTTAGGATGAAATGTTCTATAGATGTCAGTTAAGTCCAATTTGTTCATAACTTCTGTTAGTTTCATTGTGTCTTGGTTTAGTTTCTGTTTCCATGATCTGTCCATAGCTGAGAGTGGGGTGTTGAAATCTCCCACTATTATTGTGTAGGGTGCAATGTATGCTTTAAGCTTTAGTAAAGTTTCTTTTATGTATGTGGGTGCCCTTTAAATTGGGGCATAGATGTTGAGAATTGTGAGTTCCTCTTGGTACATTTTTCCTTTGATGAATATGAAGTGTCCTTCTTTATCTTTTTTCATTACTTCTGGTTGAAAAATTATTTTATTTGATATTAGAATTGCTACTCCAGCTTGTTTCTTGTGATCATTTGCTTGGAAGATTGTTTTCTAACCTTTTACTCTGAGGTAGTGTCTGTCTTTTTCACAAAGGTGCATTTCCTGAATGCAGCAAAATGTTGGGTCCTGTTTACGTATCCAGTCTGATAGTCTATGTCTTTTATTGAAGTATTGAGTCCATTGATATTAAGAAATATTAAGGAAAAATGAATGTTGTTTCCTGTTATTTTTGTTATTGGTAATGGAGATATGTTTGTGTAGCTACCTTCTTTTAAGGTCATTGGAAGATTACTTTCTTGCTTTTTCTAGGTTGTAGTTTCCCTCCTTGTGTTGGAGTTTTCCATCCATTATCCTTTGAAGTGCTGGATTTGTGTTGAGATACTGTGTAAATTTGGATTTGTCATGGAATATTTTGGTTTCTCCGTCAATAATGATTGACAGTTTTGCTGGGTATAGTAGTCTTGGCTGGCATTTGTGTTCTCTTAGGGTCTGTATGATATCGGTCCAGGATCTTCTGGCTTTTATGGTCTCTGGTGAGAAGTCTGGTGTAATTCTTATAGGTCTGCCTTTATATGTTACTTTGCCTTTTTCCCTTACTGCTTTTAGTATTCTTTCTTTGTTTTGTACATTTGATGTTTTGACTATTATGTGGTGGGAAGTATTTCTTTTCTGGTCTAAACTATTTGGAGTTCTGTAGGCTTCTTTCATATTTATGGACATCTCTTTCTTTAGGTTAGGGAAGTTTTCCTCTATAATTTTTTGAGGATATTTACTGGTCCTTTAAGTTGGGTGTCTTCCCCCTCATCTATTCCTATTATCCTTAGGTTTGGCCTTCTCATTGTGTCTTGGATTTCTTGTATATTTTGGGTTAGTAGCTTTTTGTATTTTGCATTTTCTTTGACAGTTGTGTCAATATTTTCCATGGTATCTTCTGCACATGAGATTCTCTCTTCCATCTCTTGTATTCTGTTGGTAATGCTTGTGTCTATGACTCCTGATCATTTTTTAAAGTTTTCTATCTCCAGGGTAGTCTCCCTTTGTGATTTCTTTATTGTCTCTACTTCCATTTTTAGATCCTGCATGGTTTTGTTTAATTCCTTTTCCAGTTTGGTTGCATTTTCTTGTAATTCCTTAAGGGATTTTTGTGTTTCTTCTTTAAGGGTTTCTATCTACCATTGTTCTCCTCAAGTTTTTTGAGAGTGTTATTTATGTCTTTCTTAAAGTCCTCTATCATTATCATGAGAAGTGATTTTAATTCTGATTCCTGCTTTTCTGGTGTGAATGGGTGTTCAGGGCTTGCTATAATGGGGGAACTGGGTTCTGATGATGTCATGTAACTTTGGTTTCTGTTTCTTGTGTTCCTGTGCTTGCCTTTTGCCATCTGGTTAACTCTAGTGCTGCCTGTACTTGCTGTCTCTGACTGAAGCCTGCCTTCCCAGTTATCTCGCTTGTGTCTGATCTCCTAGGGGTCCAGATATCTCTGTGATCTTTTCCAGCTGTTCTGATTACAGTGGTACCTCTAGGGTGCCTCAGGATTTGGTGCCTCCAAGGTAGCAGTCCTGCTAGGTGTCTGCTGTTCTAGGTGCAGTGTCTCCTCTAGGATATCTTAGGATATGTTGTCTGACTCTCTGAGTTCAGTTGTTCCTCTGTGGCTCTGGGTTGAGTGGACCTTCAGTATGTCTCAGGCAGAATCCGGGGTCCACACAACAGTAGACCCGACAGAAACCTGGTCCAGACCTCAGATCTTGGGGAGGGGCAGAAGGGGAGTGCTACTCCACAGGGGTGGAGAGGGGGGGTATCTGCTGAAATCTGAGCACTCACAGCACCCAGTATGGGCTTAGGGCAGTATGTGGGTCTTCCTACCTAATGCTGGCTGTGGGGTCCGTGGAGCCTCCAGAATGTCTCAGGTGGAATCCGGGGTCCACACAACAGCAGACCTGGGAGAGGTCTGTTCCAGGCCTCAGATCCGGGGGACTCAATTTCTTTCTTGAAAGACTTGAAGCTATTGTCACAGAGATCTTTCACTTGCTTGGTTAGAGTTATCCTAAGATATTTTATATTATTTGTGGCTATTGTGAAGGGAGTTGTTTCCCTAATTTCTTCCTCAGCCTGTTTATCACTTGGATAAAAGAAGGCTACTGACTTATTTGAGTTAATTTTATATCCAGCCACTTGGCTGAACTCATTTGTCAGCTGGAGAAGTTCTCTGGTAAAATTTTTTGGGTCCTTATGTCTACTCATCTACAAATAGTGATACCTTTACTTCATCTTTGTCAATTTGTATCCCCTTGACCTTTTTTGTGGTCTTACTGTTCCAAAATAAATAGCAAAATAGCACTTCGAGTACTATATTGAATAGATATGTGGAGAGTGGACATCCTTGTCTTATTCCCCAATTTAGTGGGATTGCTTCAAGTATCTCTCCATTCAATTTGATATTGGCTGTTGATTTTCAGTAAATTGATTTTTATTATGTTTATGTATGGTCCTTGAATTCCTGATCTCTCCAATATTTTTAACATGAAGGCGTGTTGTATTTTGTTAAATGCCTTTTTTGGATCTAAGGAGATGATCATGTGATTTTTTTCCTTGAGTTTGTTTATATAGTGGATTACATTAATGAATTTTTTGTTTATTGAACCAACCTTGTATGCCTGAGATGAAGCATACTTGATTGTGGTGAATGATGGTTTTGCTGTGTTCTTGGATTCGGTTTGCAAGAATTTTATTGAGTATTTTTGTATTGATATTCATAAAGAAAATTGTTCTAAAGTTCTCTTGCTTTGTTGGGTCCTTGTGTGATTTAGGTATCAGAGTAATTGTGGCTTCATAGAATGAATTAGGTAGTGTTCCTTCTGTTTTTATTTTTTGGAATAGTTTGAGGAATATTAGCATTATGTCTTCTTTGAAGGTCTGGTAGAATTCTGCACTAAATCCATCTGGCGCTGGGCTTTTTTTTTGGTTGGGAGGTTTTTGGTTGAATACAACTTCTTCTATTTCCTTATAGGATATGGACCCATTTAGATATTTTACTTTCTGATGATTTAACTTTGGTATGTGATGTCAGTCTAGAAAACCATCCATTTCATTTAGATTTTCTAGTTTTGTTGAGTGTAGCCTTTTGAAGTAGGACCTGATGATTTTTTGAATTTCCTCCATTTCTGTTGTTATATCTCCCTTTTCATTTCTGATTTTGTTAATTTGGATGCTGTCTCTGGGCCCTTTAGTTAGTTTGGCCATGGGTTTATCTATCTTATTGATTTTCTGAAACAACCAGCTTTTGGGTTTGTTGACTCTTTGTATTGTTCTTTTTGTTTCTTATCAGTTGATTTTGGCCCTGAGTTTGACTATTTCTTGAGATCTACTCCTCTTGGGTGTGTTTGCTCTTTTTGTTCTAGAGCTCTCAGCTGTGCTGTTAAGATCTCTACAGTTTCTTTACCAGGGCACTTATTGCTATGAGTTTTCCTCTCAGCACTACTTTCATTGTGTCCCATAAGTTTGTGTTTGAGGTGTTTACATTTTCATTACATTTCAGTAAGTTTTTAATTTTTTTCTATTTCTTCCCTGACCAAATTTTCATTGAGTAAGGCATTGTTCATCTTCCAGGTGCATGTGGCCTTTCTGTTGTTTTTACTGTTACTGATGACCAGCCTTAAGCAATGGTGATCTGATAGGATGCCTGGGATTATTTCAATCTTTTTGTATAAGCTGAGAGTTGCTTTGTGATCAATTTTATTGTCAATTTTGGAGAAGGTACCATGAGGTGCTGAGAATAAGGTGTACTTTGTTGTTTTAAGGTGAAATGTTCTGTAGATATTTGTTAAATCCATTTGGTTCATAACCTCTATTAGTTTCACTGTGTCTCTGTTTAGTTTCTGTTTTAATGAACTGTCCACTGGTGAGAGTAGGGTGTTGAAGTCTCCCACTATTATTGTGTGGGATTCAATGTATGTCTTGAGCTTTAGTAAAGTTTCTTTCATGAATGTGGGTATCCTTTCATTTGGGGTATAGATGTTCAGAATTGAGATTTTTCCCTTCAATGAATATGAAGTGTCTTTCCTCATCATACTTGATAACTATCAGCAAAAATCTATTTTATTCAATATTAGGGTGGAAACTACAGCTTGTTTCTTGGGACCATTTGCTTTGAAGACCCTTTTTCCATCCTTTTACTTTGAGATAGTGCCTGTCTTTGTTATTGAGGTGTGTTTCTTGTATGCAGCATAATGTTATATCTTCTTTGCATATCCAGTCTGTTATGTCTTTTATAGTTGAGTCCATTAATATTGAGACATATTAATGACAGATGACTGTTGGTTCCTGTTATGTTTGTTTGTGTAGATGGCTTTATGTGCATGTGGTTCTTTTCTTTTGGCTTTGCTGTGAGAGGATTAATATCTTGTCTCTTTTTGGTGTAGTTACCTTACTTTTGTTGGAGTTTTTCTTCTGGGATCCTGTGTAGGTCTGGATTGGCAGATAGATACTGTTTAAATTTGTTTTTGTCCTGGAATATTTTAGTTTTAAAAGAGTTAAAAATCTTTTAAACTTTTCATAGATGGAGTCAAAAGTGCAGATCAGCTTGTTTTGCGCTCTGGGTCCTAGGAAACTAGCTATCCACAAGACAAAAAATAAGAGTTCAGAGCTTGGAGTTCAGGACAGCGTGACCAAATGCTATGGGTACCAGGAACTAAAAACTGTCCATAAGATAGATTGAATAGGGTTTGATCTGGGAGTCCAAGTTAGGGTGCCTGTGTATCCTGGATACCAGGAACTTGGCTGATAGATGGCTGATTACGTATAGGCTCTTAGAGAATAGCCTGTTCCTTGTACCCTGTCACAAACTGAATAATGGACTGGGACTTTCCACAGGTGCTCTCCAATAGCCCTTTCTTACTCCCCCTGGGTTGTGGTTATCCCCCTGAGTTGTGGTTTTGGGCTTTAAATTCTCTCTGTCTCCAAAGCCCTAGGGTCGGACTCCACTGCCCCTGTGTGGGTCATGTGTCTTGACCTCAGTAGACTGATTAAAATATGCCTCTTGCTGACTACATCAAGTTCGGTGTCTTTGCAGTTATTGGGGTGGTTGTGAATTCCCAAGAGCAGGGAGGGAGTTCCTCCCTTCCTGTCGGGCCTTACAGTTTCTCCATGTATATTGACTGAGATTTTTGCTGGGTATAGTATCATAGACTGGCATTTGTGTTCTCTTAGAGTCTACATGACCTCCTACCAGGCTTCTCTGGCTTTTAGTCTCTGTTGAGAAATCTGGTCTAATTCTGATAGTTCTACCTTTGTATGTTACTTGGCCCTTTCCCCTTGAAGCTTTTAATATTCTTTCTTTGTTTTTTGCAATTAGTCTTATGATTATTATGTGACAAGAGCATTATTTATTGTTCCACTTATTTGCTGATCTATAGGCTTTTTGTATGTTTATGGCCACCTCTTTCTTTATGTTGGTGGAGTTATATTCTATGATTGATGATGTTTTCAGGTCCTTTTATCTGGGAATCTTCATTTTCCTCTACTCTAATTATTCTTAGATTTGGTCTTTCCATTGTGTCCTGAATTTCCTGGATGTTTTGGATTGAAAGACCCCTGAGAGGGGAGACTCTCACTCAAGTCTCGGGATGTCATGACCACCCAGTAAATCACAAGACACTGATCTAGATGCAATCAGCAAGAGGTATATTTTGGGATCAAACGGCTGATGGTGAACTCATAACTTATGCAGGAGCAGAGGAATTGACAAGACAGCTTGGCTACGGGAGGCCTTATATAGGGAACCCACAAATGGGGGGTTGGGGTATGTGTGGTGAAGGCATAACCAAGGAAACATAACACAAAAACAATGGAAAGTTCCAAAAAAGTCTCAACCCATAATTCAGTCAGGGTCATGTGGAAACATCTTGTACACTCATCTTTCACAAGAATGTAACCTTGCCCAACCATCCATGCTTTGGGCCTTCCCCACCCGCAGGTGGGTTCTCTTCCTTGAGGTCTGAGGAATGTTAATCAGCCTCTCCCTTCCTCTCCTGAATGTTAATCCAGGAAGTGTCCTCTGACTCAGGAATAATGTGCTCCTCCCGGAATGTAGAATGTATCCTAGGGCAGTCAAGACCTAAAATCTCACATTTAGTTCTGCTTTCTTTATGGAACCAGTGAACCAGCTGGCCTGCATTCTCTTTCTCAGGTGTAGGGGTCATAAAAACTTCCTATACCCTTCAAAAGTTTTCTATATCTTTCAGGACTAGGAGTTTTTATGTTTTGATTTTTTTGACAGTCGTGTCAATCTCTTCTATGGTATCTTCTACACCCGAGATTCTCTCTTCTATCTCTTGTATTCTGTTTGTGATGCTTATATCTGTAAGCCCTGACCTGTTTCCTAGGTTTTCCTCTTCCAGGTTTCTCTCCATTTGTCTTTTCTTTTTTTTTTTTTTTTGTTTTGTTTTTTTCGAGACAGGGTTTCTCTGTGTAGTCCTAGCTATCCTGGAACTCACTCTGTAGACTAGGCTGGCCTCGAACTCAGAAATCCGCCTGCCTCTGCCTCCCAAGTGCTGGGATTAAAGGCGTGCGCCACCACCGCCCGGCTTGTGTTTTCTTTATTGTTTCTACTTCCATGTTTTGTTCTTGGGCTGCTTTATTCAATTCTTTCACCTGTTTGATTGTGTCTTCCTGTATATCCTTTAGGGATTTATTTGTTTCCTCTTTAAGGGCTTCTACCTGTTTACTTTTGTTTTTCTATATTCCTTTCAGTGAGTAATTTATATCCTCCTTAAAGAACTTTACTATCCTCATGAGATAGAATTTTATGTTGGCATCCTAATTTTCAGGTGTGTTGGTGGCTTGCTGAGGTGGGGGTGGGAGAAATGTATTCTGATGATGCCCACATATATTGGCTTCTGTTGTTTATGGTCTTGCATTTGCCTCTTGCCATCAGGTTATCCCTGGTTTTTACTGTTTGCTGGTCTGGGTGACTCTGTCTGGAGTCTTCTTTTTTTGTCCCTGGGTTACTTCAGGTCTCCTGGTATGCCTTTGATCCTGGCTGTAGCAGACCTCCTGTGGGACCTTCCAACTGGGGGGCTCTTCAGAGGGGGCAGAGAAGCTGCTGATCTCTTCCCTTGGCTGCAGTAGATCTCCTGTGAGGCCTTCTGACTGTTGGGTCTTCAGCGAAACAGTCAAACTGTTGTCCTATGTGAAGCTGGGAGAGCCTATAGACTGTAGTTTCTGTTTTCCTTGTGTACAGCAGAACTCTAGCTAGGCTTTCAGTTTGTCAGGCCAGTTACCCTACATGCCACCGAGCCCCTGGGAGTTTTTCAGACTGTAGCTTCAGTTGCCCAGTTGTCCTGTGTACAGTGGACTCCTGGGATGCCTTCAAGCTGTGGCATCTTCAGGGGAGTAGACAAGCTGGCAATCAGTTGTTCAGTTGCTCTGTGTGCAGCAAATCTCCTGATAATGCCCTCAGGATATGGTGTCAGTTGCCCTGTGTGCAGCATATCTCCTTGGATAACCATTGCCTTGTGTGTAGCAGATCCCATGGAATGGCTCAGGCTGTAGTGTTAGTTGACCTGTGTTCAGTAGATCTTCTAGGATGTCTCAGGTTGTGGTGTCAGATGCCCTGAGTACAGCAGATATCCTGGAATGCCTCAAGATTTGGTGTCTTCAGGGAGACAGTCTAGTTAGAAGTCTGCCCAGGCAGAAAGGACTGGCCAGAAGGGGAGTGGAATTTGGCAGGTGAGAGTTTTGGAAAGTGATTTTTCCTGAGTCCACTGGACTCCCAGCAGCAGCTGTGGGACTTTGGCAATGTTCTTACCAAATTCTCTCAATGCAGCAGATCTCCTGGGATGCCTCAGGATGTGGAGTCTTTCTGGGAGCAGATATGCTATCAGTCTGAGAGGGGAGCAAGGGTCGAATATGTCTTGGGGTGTTGGGAGCCGACTTTTAGCAGAAAGCAGCTATCAGCTCTGCAGCCATCTTGAGCCATATACCCTGACATGAGACTTGGATTACAATAGCCTACAACAGCTGAGCACACTCTGATAACATCTAGCTTTAGATACCCAGGACTTTCCTTGGGTGTGTGAGACTAAAGGTGTGTGAGATTAAAGGTGTGTAACTTAAGAGTGTGACTTAGAGATCAGATTTAGAGACAAGACCTAAGGGCATGACTTAAAGGTGTGACCAAAGGGCATGGCTTAGAAGTGAGACATATAAAGGCAAGAGGCAGACAGAAAAGAGATCAGAGAATCAGACACTTTAGAGAGAACAATTTGGAGTAACAGAAATTCAGACACTAGGAGTAGGAGTAGACATTAGACACTCGGAAGAGAGAACAAATTGAGTACAACTAGGAACTAGGAACTAGGAACTCAAGACTTGGGACTTGGACTAGGAAGAGAGACTGAAGAATAAACGGGATTGAATCACACTCTGTCTGGTTTCCATTCTTCGAGTCCATCCTCACTCTTTCTCTTTCTGAACCCTGACCCGCAGACCAGAGCAGCAGCTTGGGCTGGGAAACAGTGGCCACCAAGTGTGGAGTGGAGAGGGCAGCAACATTTTTGGTGCACGAACGTGGGACTAGTGTGGTTCCCAACATTGGGGGAACAGAGTTTAGGGAGTGGGGCAATTCAGCTGGCAGAGGCTAATCTGCCATTATGACTGGTTTGGCCTGCACCTAAGCACCTCTCAATCCAGTCCTTTAAATTGCTTCACCACATCCTTTATCTCATATAAAGCATACACATTTCAACACAGAGGTAGAGACATAGAGAGGTAGAGACAGGGACAGACAGACACAGCATTATTCTGTATGTCTATGGAAGTCACAAAATGTCCCATGGTACTGCATGCTCCATGAAACTTGGAGACTCATGAGCCTGTATTGCCATGTTACTGTGTTGTTCCAGATAAATGTTAATGATCTATCCCTGCTCCAAAACAGAGAGGAGTCACTCTGATGCAACTCACAGCAGGGTCTATATTCTATTCCAGTTAGCTTGGTGTCCCCCGCTCCGCCTCTTGCCACCAATGCACTGCCTTCAAAAAGGACGGTTTTGGTGGTTGGGGGAACCCCTGAATGTCTATCAGGGGAAGGTTTTATAGTAAGCAGTAAGCAGTGAGTACATGTAAAAGCTTCTTTTTTGTCTTAATATCATGACTTTTAATTGACTTAATAACATCATGGTTAGAAATAAAGACATTTGAAAGGATAAAGTGTGATTTAATTTTGACAAGGTAAAGTAAATCAGTTTTATATAGATTACAATTTTTAAAGACAATTTTGTTGTGAATATTGTTTTACCACGCAGTGGTAGAAATATATCATGAGTTCTTTGATAATATTATTTTTAGTGTTTTGAATTCATTTTTTGATTTGCATTTTCCTTTTTTTGTACTATTTCTTAACCTACTTTTCTTTCTTTCTTTTTTATTGGATATTTTATTTACATTTCAGATGCCATTCCCCTTCCCCATTTCCCCTCTCTAGAAAACCCCTATCCCATGCCCCCTTTTCCTTTTTGCTTTTATACAATTTTTTAAAAATGTTAATCAAAGGCTTTATAAGTTTGGATTGCTCAATCAGAAGTGTATCCCAATACCCAACCTAGATATATCAATTATCTTTGACTGGTGGAGACACGTGAACATCCGCCTCTATGCCCCTTCCTCTTTCTCTCTCTCATCACCTAGCTTCTCCTCTCCTTCTTCTTCTCCTCTCCTTACTCCTTCTCTTCCTCTTGGTACTCCTTCCCCCTTGGCTCCTCCTACATATCACCCTTCCTGTTAAAATAAAACTTTTCTCTCTAAATACAATTAGAGCATAATTATGCCTATTTGTATCAGTGAGGTCAGAGATAGTTCTAATACCCAGTCCATCATTTTGTTGACTAACCAGAACCTCTGTCATCTCTACTAACTAAAACACTAAGTTCTGAACCTAGCTTTTTTCTTGGCTTTAGAATGAATGTCAGCTGAAAACCATCCACTCAGATGTTTTCTCTCAAATTGAATAGCCAGGATTGGCTATGAGACTATAAGTTTTCAACCCCGTTAGAAATCCAGAATGACTGAGTTAACTGAAATTATGGGAAGCACAAAGCATAGCTTCTAAAACTTAGCCAATTTATAGAGACTGCTAAACACCCGGACAGTCCGTATACTACAGAACGTTGAAGCATCCAATCTTCAGCCTTCTGGCCCAGAATCATCTGAAAGACCTTAGTGCTGCAGAATTATTAAGGGCTGATTACTCTGTCTAGGCAGATATAATCAGTTGACTATTCTGCAAGTGTGTCCTTTTTGGACAGTAATTTGTCTGTAGATGGAAAGAGGCAATTCTTGCCTAGTGGCTGTCTCTCCACAGCTGGAGTAACTCCATAGATGATCAATTTCTTCTTAGAATCCAAGCCAGGAAGCTGTCAGGAGCAAACAGGTCTCTAATCAAAATGAACATTAATATAGAAATGATTGTAATGTCAATTCTGTGGACTTCTGACGTTTTGAAAACCAACTATCCATGTAAGGTAATCTGGACTGTTGTCTGTTAGCTCTTCTCAGCTATTTCTAAATAAAATATAGAAAACACCTTAACAATAAAGCCATGAATTTCTTGTAGTCCCTTAACTCACAGGCTAACCATCTCAAATCAGTTAAAAAAGTTAAAGAAGGACTGGGTCTAAGCCTTGTATTCCTAAATGTGTTATACAGGCACAATGCCTATGAGAGTAACAATATTCATCTCCTTTTTATATCAATAAGAAGCTCGTACCAATGAAAACCTTAAATTTGAAATCAAAGTAAATTTTATACTATTTAAGAAATTATAACTTCATCTTGATAATAATTATACAGATTTGTACCAATAGGTTATGGCTATGTAATAAATTCTAGCTAATCCTCCCTGTTCCAACAACACCACTACTTTCCCCTAGAAAGACAGCCCAATATTAGCCACCTTAGTCCCTAAGCCCAGGGAATAGGGGCACTGACTCTTCATTAACTTCTTCAAGCAGATTATGGGCATTAAGATATTAGAAGAAGGGTGGGGGAAGAGTAAATTGATAAGCCTCTGATGCTGTGTCTTCACTGTAACCAGATGGAATTCCAGGACATCAGAGGTCTGAGCAGGTCTGCTCAGTAAGCTTGATGAGTAGATACATCAAGGCTGTGTATTCTGCAATATGCAATTCTCAAAACAACTTTTAGTATCAAGATATTTTTTTTAGAGGGCTGACATTTTATTAAAGATGTTGGTTCTAACAACTTTTCTGTTTCCCTCCCTTTTAAAATTGGTTTTAATATTTACATTTCAAATTTTATCCCCTTACCCCATTCTCCCCACCACCCAGGAACCCCTTATCCCATCCCCCCTCCTTTTGCTTCTATGAGGGTGTGATTTTCCTGTTTCTATGATTCTGTTTCCATTAACACAAACTGTCTCCAAAATTTCTAAATCCTACCCTTTGTGTAATTAAATCACCTTTTTCTTTCTTTTTTCCTTTTTCTTTTTTTTTATCTTTAAAAAAATTGGTATTATATTTACATTTCAGATTTTATCCCCTTACCCTACTTTCTCCTACCACCCAGAAACCTCCTATCCCATCCCCCCTCCTCATGCTTCTATGCGGCTGTGCCCCCACCTACACCCCACCCCCACTATCCCCTCCCCACCCTCACATTCCCCCACACTCTGTGTTCGTTTTTCATGGGACCAAGAATCTCCTCTCCCACCTATGCCCGACAAGGCCATCCTCCCCTACACATACCGCTGGAGTCATTAATCCCTCCCTATGTGCTCCCAGGCTAGTGGTTTAGACCCTGGGTGGCTCTGGTTAGTTGGTATTGTTGCTTTCCTCCTGGGGTCACAAACCCTTTCTGCTCCTTCAGTCTTCTCTCTAAGTTCTCCCTTGGGAAACCCTTGATCATATCAGTGGTTAGCTGTGAGCATCGTCCTCTGAATGTGTCAGTCTCTGGCAGACCTCTAAGGAGACAGCTATATCATGTTCTTGACAGCATGCACTTTAAGCCATCCACATCAGTGTCTAGCTTAGGTGACTTGTGATTTGTGTTGATTTTATGCCCATCCATTTTGCTAAAGTTGTTTATCAGGTTTAGGAGTTCTCTGGTGGAAGTTTTGGGGTCACTTAAGCATACTACCATATCATCTACAAGTAGTGATATTTTGACTTCTTCTTTTCCTATTTGTATTCCTTTGACTTCCTTTTGTTGTCTAATTGCTCTGGCTAGGTCTTCTAGTATTATATTGAATAGGTAGGAAGAGAGTGGGCAGCCTTGTCCAGTCCCTGATCTTAGTGGGATTGCTTAATGTTTGATGTTGGCTACTGGCTTGCTGTATATGTTACTATGTTTAGGTATGAGCCTTGAATTCCTGATCTGTTAGGAACCGCAGTGAGCGTGACAGCATTCACCATTACAAGATGGTGCGGGCATCCTGTGCTCCCACAAGTAAACAACTAACTGCGAAGGTGCAAAAGGCAAAAGCGTGCCAAAGTCACTGCTCATCCCCGGGGCGTAATATGGGGTGATGAGTGAACAGCCAATCAGAAGTGAACATGCCACTCTAGGGTACATATAGCAGTGCCTTTCCTGGGCTTTGGGTCTTTCCACTTCTGCTGATACAAGAATAAAGCCTTGCTGTAGTAACCACCCGAACACTGCCTCACGTGTCTCTTTCGCGGGCGAAGGGGACACAGAGGGGCTCGGAACATCTGATGCCGAAACCCTGGAATTTCAAGGCACTGTGGAGACCCCCTGAGATTCGGGGCGGGTTAAAAGACTACAGGATCGAGGTACGTCTCTGAGAGGTATGCTTGGGGTGGAAGCATTCGTTGCGAGTGGATTTTCACCCATTGCCACTGCTGCAGTAGTTGGCCTCTTGCTTGTGTTGCTTTCGTTTTTAGCTTATTTGTGTTGTGAGGATCCAGCCTGCAGCACAACTATTAGGGCAAGTCAAGAGGTTTCAAGAGAGGTCCACTCCAGGCTATCAGAAACAGAGCATGTTAGCCAGCATCAGGCCAAGGAGCCTGGAAAGGAGAAGCAGGCAAAAAAGCCTGGGCAACAGAGGCAGGCCAAGGAGCCTGGTCATAGAAAAGAGTACTCAAAAGGAATAGGGGCCACTGCAGGGCCTGTTAAGGTTAAGGACCCTTCACTGGCTGGTGAAGAGAGAGTGGAGTTCCGGGGACCCCCCTGTACCCCATTAAGGAGCCTGCTTCCATAGACCTTAGCAGCTCCGAGGAAGACCTAATGCAAGGAGAGGAAGAAAGCCTAGAGCAGGAAGCAGCCACCTATGCAAAAAATAACCATTCTGAGATAAGACTAAGAAAGACCTTGAGCCCCTCGGCCCCGCCCTTGCCTCCAGCCTATACCCCAGGCAGTGTCTCTAATTCATTTCTTAGCCCAGGAGGTCGGAGACAGCTACAGCTTGCATTTCCGGTCTTTGAAGTGGCAGAAGAAGCACGTGTTCATGCTCCAGTAGAGTATAGGCAGGTCAAAGAATTAGCTGAGGTAGTACGTGCATATGGAATTGGGGCTAATTTTACTGTATCCCAAGTGGAGAGGTTAAGTACAGCTGCTATGACACCAGGAGACTGGCAGGACACAGTGAAGGCAGTACTTAACAATATGGGCCAATACCTAGAGTGGAAGGCCTTGTGGCACGAGGCACTGCAAGCACAAGCCAGGATTAATGCAAACACTGAGGGACAGCAATTATGGACTTTTGACATGCTGGCTGGAGTTGGCATACACTCGAACGACCAGACCACTCATCCCTGGCAGGTCTACACACAGATAGCATCAGCTGCAATAAAGGCATGGAAGTCTCTCCCTAGGAAGGAAGGCAGTAATCTTTATTTGTCCAAAATAACTCAGGGGACCAGTGAGTCCTTCTCTGACTTTGTGGTCCGCATGACTGAGGCAGCTGGCAGAATCTTTGGGGAACCAGAGCAGGCAATGCCATTGATAGAACAAATGATCTTTGAAAATGGCACAGCTGAATGCTGTGCAGCTCTTGCTCCTCGGAGAGCCAAGGGGCTACAAGACTGGTTAAGAATCTGTTGTGGCTTGGGAGGTCCCCTCACTAATGCAGGACTTGTGGCAGCAAATTTAGAGATGGCTGCAGTCCTTCTCCAAGGTCAGGGATGCGATAGACCCCCGCCATGGCTGGGGAGGGGAGCTGTCTGTGTTTTTCCACAGGGTGAAGACAATCCAATTTGGGTCCCCACGCGACTGGTGTAGATCATGAAGAATGAAGCTAGATTGCAAGGTAACGGCTCTGATTCTCCTGATGCTGATGTTCGATTTGGGGATAAGTATGGCCATAGTATACTATGGGCCATAGTTAGATCTTGGCCTGTTCCCATGCCGGTACATTCAAATTCTGCAGTGCTGCTGTTGTTTACAGCTACTGAGTGTTACACGGATGCCCCGTGCTCTCAGTGCACCTACCAGCAGCCTGAGTTATATAATGCTACAAGTTTTCCATTAAACTTTACACTTTGTTTTGTGGCAACAAACAAGGGTAATAAGACAAGTAAACTTCATACACCTTGTATGATTCTTAAGAAAGCTACTCTTGCTAATTGGGTGGATCCTGTGACTTACAGTAAGGTAGAGACAAGAGTGCTAGGGGCTGTCTTGAATCAGATTAGTTCAGGACAGATGGAAGGACCGGGAAATATTGGTCTGAATTCATCAGCACCTATAAACATTACCACCACCATGATTAGAAGTAATGTTACTATAATTAAGAGGTCCAATTGGCATACCAATAATGCCACTTCGCAAAAGATGATACCGTGGTGCTATCCAGATTTGTCCTTTCCAGTGGTGTTTTCACCTTGCCAGTCTAAGATTAAACCCAAAAAACAAATTGCCAGAGGATTTAATTTATCCCCTCTTCTCGATTTGGCTATAATGAATAATACAGGTAAGAGCACTGGCATAGAAAATATTTGGCCCTTTCATCATTGGGTGTTGAGTAATGAGGCTGGAACTAGTGCCAGTGTATCTGCCTTTGCCTTGTTGAATGGTATATTTCATGAAGTACAAAACGTTTCAGCTACACGATCTAATATCTCTAGCCATTTGAATAACATTAAAATTAATAAGGTGTTTAGGAATGCATCTGCACAACTGGTGTCGGTGTGTGTGGACCCCCCATTTTCTTTATGTTATCCAACTTTTAAAATAATTCTGATATCTTGGATTGTAAGAATGTTACATGCTTTTTAGCACAATGCTGGAATGGATCACTGGACCTGGCCTTGGTTGTGCAAGTGCCTACCTTTGTGCCCATCCCAGTAGAAGCCGATCCTGAAACTTTCCCTATTACATCATTAATAAGACATAAAAGAGACTTTGGCATTACTGCAGCCATTGTCACTGCTATTACCATCTCTGCAGCTGCAGCTGTGACAGCCGGCATAGCCTTGGCTAATCAAGTTACAGCAGCTAATGTTGTTAATTAAATTTCAGAAAAGACTTCTGAGGCTTTGACCACTCTACAGAAAGTGGATGCACACTTGGCATCAGACATTCTGTTGGTCAATCAGAGAGTTGATTTGCTCCAAGCCCATGTAGAACAACTCACAGATGTGGTTCAAATGAGCTGCGTGTCAGCAACCCCACATCTATGTATTACACCTCTGAGATTTATGAATGATACATTTATTCAAAGCCATAATCTCTCTGCTTATTTACAAGGGAATTAGACTAGGGAGCTGGACCAGATGCAGCAGCAATTGCAGATCCAGATTTCGAGCCTTAATGGAACACGAGTGGACCCCGTTACCCCTGTCGATTTTACTTCTTGGCTTACCTCTGCCTTTTCTTTCTCTCTTAAAGGGTGGGGATAGGCCTGTTTGGTGCAGCCCCATGTTGTGGATTAGTGTTCATGTTATGGTTGGTCTGCAAGCTCAGAGCCCAACAAAAACATGACAAGGTCGCTATCACCCAAGCACTCGTATCCTTGGAGCAAGGATCTTCCCCTGAAATTTGGCTATCTATGCTAAGAAAGTATCTGATGACTGAGACCCTCAGTCGATGCACCCCAAGGGTTCAGCCCATTGCACTGGGTCGATGAGAAGTCTAAGTCTAGCCAGCCCTTTCCTGAATAACTGTGGTACCTGAATATTTAGAGGTGTTTGTGAGTGGGTACTCGACAGGGAATGTTCCACGAGTGTGGATAGATTTCCCGAAAGTATGCCTGATTGCACAAAGGTTTGATGCCAAGAAACCTCCCCTGTTGGCACCCCAGGGTGAAGGCTCCCTTTCCCTGTCAAAAGGCATCGAGATGGGTATGGGAAGTATTCCTCATTGCACAACAACGAGAGAAGAAACCCATTACAATATCTCATTTTGCATAGGGGATCAGGCCTCTGCTTTCCCTCACTGAGTTGGTGCCGCGCTTGATAGGCAATAGGCTGTTCCATCTCAAATATATAGATGGGGGAGATGTTAGGAGCCGCAGTGAGCATGACAGCATTTGCCATTACAAGATGGCGTGGGCATTCTGTGCTCCCACAAGTAAACAACTAACTGTGCAGGTGCAAAAGGCAAAAGTGCACCAAAGTCACTGCCCATCCCCGGGGCGTAATATGGGGTGATGAGTGAACAGCCAATCAGAAGTGAACATGCCACTCTAGGGTACATATAGCAGTGCCTTTCCCGGGCTTTGGGTCTTTCCGCTTCTGCTGATACAAGAATAAAGCCTCGCTGTAGTAACCACCTGAACACTGCCTCACGTGTCTCTTTCGAGGGCGAAGGGGACACGGAGGGGCTCAGAACACTGATCTTTCCAAGCCTTTCACATGAAGGGATGTTGAGTTTTGGCAAATGCTTTCTCAGCATCTAGTGAGATGATCATGTGGATTTTTTCCTTTGATTTTGTTTATATAGTGGATTACATTTATGGATTTCCAAATATTGAATGATCCCTTCATTCCTGGGATAAAGCCTACTTGATGATGATTGATGATTGTTTTGATGTGCTCTTGGATTCTGTGAGAACTTTATTGAGTACTTTTACATCGATATTCATAAGGCAGATGGGTCTGAAGTTTTCTTTGTTGTGTCTTTGTGAGGTTTAGTTATGAATGTAATTGTAGCTTCACAGAATGAATTGGGTAGTGTTCCTTCTGTTTCTATTTTGTGGAGTAATTTGAAGAGAATTGGTATTAGGGCTTCTTGGAAAGTCTGCTAGAACTCTACACTAAAACCATATGGTCCTGGGCATTTTTTGGTGAGGAGACTTTTAATGATTGCTGCTTTTTCTTTAGGGGTTATGGGACTGTTTAGCTGGTTTATCTTCTCCTGATTACCTTTGGTACCTGGTATCTGTCTTGAAAATTGTCTATTTCTTCCAGATTTTCCAGTTGAGTACAGGCTTTTGTAGTAGGATCTGATGATTTTTTTGAATTTCCTCAGTTTCTGTTGTTATGTCTCCCTTTTTAGTTCTGATTTTATTAATTTGGATACTGTCTCTTTGCTCAATGGTTAGTCTGGCTAAGGGTTTATTTATCTTGTTGATTTTCTCAAAGAACCAGCTTCTGTTTTTGTGGATACTTTGTGCAGTTCATTTTGTTTCTACTTGGTTGATTTTAGGCCTGAATTTGATTATTTCCTGCTATCTACTCCTCTTGGTTGTATTTGCTTCTTTTTGTTCTAGAGCTTTCAGGTGTGCTGTTAAGTTGTTAGGATATGCTCTCTCCAGTGTCATTTTTGTAGACACTTAGAGCTATGAGATTTCCTCTTAACACTGCTTTCATTGTGTCCTGTATATTTTGGTATGATGAGCCTTTCTTTTCATTAAATTCTAAAAAGTCTATTTTTTTCTTTTTTTCTTCCTTGACCAAGTTATCATTGAGTAGGTTGTTGTTCAGTTTCCACATGTATGTGGGCTTTCCATTGGTTTTGTCATTATTAAAGAGGAGTCTTAGTTCATGGTGATCTGATAAGACGCAAGAGATTATTTCAGTCTTTTTGTATCTGTTGATGTGTGTTTTATGACCAATTATATTGTCTATTTTGGAGAAGGTAATATGAGATACTTAGAAAAAGGTATATTCTTTTGTTTTAGGATGAGATATTCTATACATATCTGTTAAATTAATTTGGTTCATAACTTCTGTTAATTTCACTTTGTGTTTGTTTAATTTCTGTTTCCATGATTTATCCATTGCTGAGAGTTGGGTGTTGAAATCCCACACTATTATTGTTTGAGGTGCAATGTGTACTTTGAGCTTTAGTAAGGTTTCTTTTATGAATGTGGGTGCCCTTGCATTTGGAGCATAGGTGTTCAGAATTGAGAGTTCATCTTGGTAGATTTTTTTCTTTGATGAGAAAGAAGTGTCCTTCCTGATATTTTTTTGATAACTTTAGGTTGAAAGTTTGTTTCATAGGCCATTTACTTAGAAAATTGTTTTCCATCCTTTTACTCTGAGGTATTATCTATTTTTGTCACTGATGTGCATTTCCTGTATGCAGCAAAATGCTGGCTTCTGTTTATATATTCAGTTTGTTAGTCTACGTCTTTTTATTGGGGAATTGAGTCCACTGATGTTAAGAGATATTAAGGAAAAATGATTATTGCTTCCTGTTATTTTTGTTATTAGAGGTGAAATTATGTTTGTGTAGTTATCTTCTTTTGGGTTTGTTGGAAGATTACTTTTTTGCTTTTTCTAGGTTGTAATTTCCCTCCTTGTGTTGTAGTTTTCCATCTACTATCCACTATAGGGCTGGATTTGTGGGAAGATATTGTGTAAATTTGGCTTTGTCATGGAATATCTTGGTTTCTTCATCTATAGTGATTGAGAGTTTTGCTGGATATAGTAGTCTGGGCTCACATTTGTGTTCCCTTAGGGTCTGTATGATATCAGTCCAGGATCTTCTGGTTTTTATAGTCTCTGGTGAGAAGTCTGGTGTAATTCTTATAGGTCTGCCCTTATATGTTTCTTTACATTTTTCCCTTACTGCTTTTAGTAATTTTTCTTTGTTTTGTGCATTTGATATTTTGATTGTTATGTTATGAGAAGAATTTCTTGCTGGGCGGTGGTGGCGGACGCCTTTAATCCCAGCACTTGGGAGGCAGAAGCAGGCGGATTTCTGAGTTTGAGGCCAGCCTGGTCTACAGAGTGAGTTCCAGGACAGCCAGGGCTACACAGAGAAACCCTGTCTCGAAAAACCAAAAACAAAAAAGAGAAGAATTTCTTTTCTAGTCCAGTTTATTTGGAATTCTGTAGGCTTCTTGTATGTTCATGGGCATCTCTTTCATTAGGTTAGGAAAGTTTTCCTCTAAAATTTTGTTGAAGATATTTACTCACCCTTTCAGTTGGGAATCTTCACTCTCATCTATACCTATTATGCTTAGGTTTGCCTTCTCATTTTATCCTGGATTTTCTGGATGTTTTGGGTTAGGAAATTTTGCATTTTCTTTGACAGTTGTGTCAATATTTTCCATGGTATCTTCTACACATGAGATTCTATCTTCTACCTCTTGTATTTTTTTTTTTTTGGTGATTCTTGCATCTATGACTTCTGACCTCTTTCCTAGGTTTTCTATTCAGGGTAGTTTCCCTTTGAGATTTTTTTTTTATTGCTTCTACTTACAGTTTTAGAACCTGGATGTTTTGTTTAATTCCTTCACCTGTTTGGTTGTCTTTTCTTGCAATTCTTTAAGGGATTTTTGTGTTTCCTCTTTAAGGGCTTCTCCCTATTTACCTGTGTTCTCCTGTGTTTCTTTTTAAAAAATTTTCCCCTTGGAAATATTCCTGATATTTTATTATCAAGTTATAAATCATATAAGAATTTGGCAGAGTGACATTATTTTTTTATTTAATATATTTACAGTTCAGATTTTATCCTCTTACCCCATTCCCCCCACCACCAAGGAACCTCCTATCCCATCCCTCCTTCTACTGCTGCTATGAGGATATGCCCCCATGTACCCCCTCACTCCCACCTCCCCACCCTCAAATTTTCCCCCACTCAGTGTTCAGCCTTCATGGGACCAAGGATCTCCTCTCCCACCCATGCCTGACAAGGCCATCCTCCCCTACATGTACAGATAGAGTCATAGGTCCCTCCCTATGTGCTCTCAGGCTGGTGGTTTAGACCCTGGGGAGTTCTTGTAGGTTGGTATTGTTGCTCTCCTCATGGGGCCACAAACCCTTTCTGTTCCTTCAGTCTTCTCTCTAACTTCTCCATTGGGAACCCTTGATCAGATTAATGGTTAGCTGTGAGCATCTGCCTCTGGGTATGTCAGACTCTGGCAGACCTCTAAGGAGACAGCTATCAGGCTCTTGTCAGCTTGTACTTTCTGACATCCAAACCAGTGTCTACCTTTGGTGACTGCATATGGGATGTATTCCCAAGTAGAATGGTTTCCAGATGGCCCCTCCTTCAGTTTCTGAAGTTCCACACTTTGTCTCCATATTTGCTCCCTTGAGTATTTTGTTACTCCTTCTAAGTAGGACCAAGGCACCCACACTTGGTCTTCCTTATTGATGAGCTTCATGTGGTCTGTGAGTTGAATCTTGGCTATTTCAATCTTTTGGGCTAATATCCACTTATCAATGAGTGCATACCATGTGTGTTCTTTCGTGATTGGGTTACCTTACTCAGGATGATATTTTTTTAGTTCCATTCATTTATCTAAGAATTTCTCAATTTTATTGTTTTTAATAGCTGAGTAGTACTCTATTCTGTAAATGTACCACATTTTCTGTATCCATTCCTCTGTTAAAGAATATCTGGGTTCTTTCCAGATTCTGGCTATTATAAATAAGGCTGATGTGAACATAGTGGAGTATGTGTCCTTGTTATATATTGGAGCATCTTCTGGGTATATGCCCAGGAGTGGGATAGCTGGAGCCTCAGGTAATACTATGCCCAATTTTCTGAGGAACCACCATCCTGATTTCCAGAGTGGTTGTACCAGCTTGCAATCCCACCAACAATGGAGGAGTGTTCTTTCTCCACATCCTCACCAGAATTTGCTGTCACCCCAGTTTTTGTTCTTGGCCATTTTGACTGGTATGAGGTGGACTCTCAGTGTTGTTTTGCTTAGCATTTCCCTAATGACTAAGGATATTGAACATTTTCTTAGGTGTTTTGTGGCCATTTGAGTTTCATCAGTTGAGAATTCTTTGTTTAGCTCTGTACTCCATTTTTAAAATAGGGTTATTTGGTTTTCTAGAGTCTAATTTCTTCTTTGATAGAGTTATTTATGTCCTTCTTAAAATCCTCTAACATCCTCATGAGAAATGATTTTATATCTGAATCTGCTTTTTTGGTGTGATGGTGTGACCAGAACTTGCTATGGTGGGAGATCTGGGTTCTGATGATGCCAGTTAACCTTGGTTTTTTATTGCTTATGTTCTTGTGCTTGCCTTTCACCATATGATTAACTCTAATACTACCTGCACTCACGGTCTCTGACTGGAGCCTGTCTTTCTGTTTTCTTCCTTTTTTCAGAACTCTTGAGAGTTCAGCTGTCTCTGTGATCCTATGATCCTGAGCTCCTGGGTGGAAGAGCATCTGGGACTCAGGCTGCCTCTGGGATCCTGAAATCTTGCTACCCTGAGTGCAGTGGTTCCTCAATTACTCTGAGTGCAATGGTTCCTCTACGTGTCTGCCACAGACAAAATGACCAAGGGAGGGGTGGAAGGGGAGTGGTATTCTGGAGGGGCCAGTTTTGGCTGGGTGATGGATCCTGAGTGCCCCTGCCTTGAAGTTCTGGGGAGTATAGTTGTGGGACTGAGTTCTTACCATACACTCTGAGTGCAGTGGTTCTTCTAGGAAGGTTCAGGATATGGTGTCTTTATGGGAGCAGACCAGCTAAATGTCCACCCCAGCCAAAAGAATCAAGGGAGGGGTGGAATGGGAGTGGTATTACGGAGGACAAGGTTTGGGTGGGTGATGGATACTGAGTGCCTCAGGCTCCCTTTTGCATCTCTGGAGGGTAGGGTTGTGGGCCTGGGTTCTTAGCCTATGCTCTGAGTGAAGTGGTTTATCTAGGAAAGTTCAGGATATGGCATCTTCACAGGAGCAGACCAGCTAGGTGTCTGCCCCAGCCAAAAGGATCAAGCTAGAGTCTTTGTGTGCCTCTTATGATACCCAACAGTGCACACCACCACAAGCACTCTCATTGGCTATATCACCTGCTCCATATTTATGATGCTACAGTGGAAGTTAATGTGTGTTCTCCATGAGAGACCTTCTGCCAATAAACCATTTTACCAACTTCCTAGTATGAATTTCAGACTTAGGACCTTGGAATCTGGAGAAGTAATGCAGCTCACTTGAAAGACAGATGATGTCAGAATCCTAAGGTGTCCAACTCTCTTGCCAGCTTGGGTGATTTTACTTACATTAGAACCATACGTTGGAATGGCCCTGAATCTATTGTAACTGTAGTTCTATGGGAATCCACATGCACCCACTCTGAATTCTCATGCTAAAGGAAAGAAAACATTCAATTGGTTTTCTAATATTTGATAGGTGACAGGAGCTAGCTGCTATTGAAACATTTTCAAGGTGACAGAATCATAGGAGGATTCAAGGAATTAAAGTGCAATGGAGCTCTGCAGAGGTTTAAGTAGATGTTTCTTCACTCTTTCTTTTTGTCCCCATTTCTGTCTTTCCTATTTTAGACAGGGGCAGAGCAGGCCAGTCATTAATAGAGCTGCCATAACTATCTCAGGCTGTATGCACAAATACTGCATGAGGAAGTCAGCAACTATCACTTCACAGACATCATCATGTGCCTCACATGCTCTACGCACATATGTGTCCCATAACATGTTTAGTGAATAGAGGTCATTTCATGTCACTCATGATTGTCCCAGCCACAACTCATACCTGTCCATACACTCTAGAGAAGTTAACTGGAACTCAGCCTCAGAGTCCTCAAAGTCACACTCTGTGAAGGTGGCTGATTTTGAGGAAAGTTTGATGAAGCTTGCTTTTAGAGATCCCAGTTTTCAACATTTGCAATAGAACTTTATTAAGAATATTTGTGAGTAGAGGAAAAGAATAAAGTAACACAGAAAAATAACCCTGTCAATATCACACTCATAGGTATATTGTTCCTTGGGGAAGGTTGCATTTCTAATTTAATGTAATTGTCCTCATTCACATCCATCCAAAGCAGCTGTTTGTATATCTGATAGTGAGAAAACTGCAGATGAAAGCAAGGACAGGTCCCAGAGATGCTTGGACAGTGGCAGTGGGAAAAAGAATATGTTCTGAGATGCACAGCAGCTGTTAACTTATAAGAACACTCATATACAAGGCAGCCTGAAAGTTAGGCAGACAGTCTTCTAAGTTTGTAAATTGATAGGACAGTGAGAACAGAGGGATGGCTTCTGAGGTTGGGGATGAGCTGGAGATGAGGATTTTCAGTAGAGAGGATTGAATTGAGCTGAACTGATGTTTTACTGAGGTGATATGATGATTAAGATTCATGATCAAGGCTGTGTCTGGGATGAAGGGTATCTTTTTTTTCTTTTTTTATTAGATATTTTATTTACACTTCAGATGGCGTCCCCTTTCCCCATTCCCCTACCCCCTTAGGAAACTCCTATCACATGCCCCCTTATCCTTTTTGCATTTATACATTTTTAAAAATAATGTTAATCATAGGCTTTATAAGTTTGGAATTGTTCAATCAGAGGTGTAACCCACTGACCAACCTAGATATAACAACTATCTTTGACTGGTGGAGATACTTGAACATCTGCCTCCCTGTCTCCCCCCTCTTTCTCTCTTTCATCACCTAGCTTCTCTTCTCCTTCTTCTCCTCCTCTTCTTACTCCTTTTCTTCCTCTCAGTACTCCTCCTACCTTAGCTCCTCCTACACATCACCCTTCCTGTTAAAATGAAACTTTTCTCTCAAAATACAATTAGAACATAATTATGCCAATTTGTACCAGTGAGGTACAGGATAGTCCTAATACCCAGTCCATCCTTTTGTTGACTAACCAGCTCCTCTGTCATCTATTCTAACTAAAACATTTAGTTCTGAACCTGGCTTTAGGATGAATGTCAGCTGACGACCATCCACTCAAATCTTTTCTCTTAAGGTCAATAGCTATACGATTTCAACCCCATCAGAAATCCAGAATGACTGAGTTAACTATAATTGTGGAAAGCACAAATCATAGTTTCTAAAACTTAGCCAATTTATAGAGACCTCTGAACACCTGGACACTCCCTCTACTATGAAACGTTGGAGCATCTGTTCTTCCGCTTTCTGGCCCAGGATCATCTGACAAACCTTAGTGCTGCAGAATGATTAAGGACTGATTACTCTGTCTAGGCAGATATAATCAGTCGACTATTCTGCAAGTATGTCCTTTTCTGGACAGTAATTTGTCTGTAGAAGGAAAGTGGCAATTCTTGGCTAGTGGCTGTCTCACCACAACTGGAGTAACTCCAAAGATGCTCAATTTCTTCTTAGAATTCAATATAGGAAGCTGTCCAGAGCAGACAGGTCTCTAATGAAAATGAACATTAATACTGAAATGTTTGTCATGTCAATTCTGAGGACTTCTGATGTTTTGAAAACCAGCTATCCATGTAAGGTAATCTGGACTGTTGCCTGTTAACTCCACTCAGCTATTTCTAAATAAAACATAGAGAACACCCTTATAATAAACTCCAAGTCATGAATTTGCTATAGTCCCTTAACTCACAGGCTGATCATCTCAAATCAGTTAAAAAAGTTAAAGAAGGACTGGGTCTAAGCTTTGTATTCCTAAATGTGTTATACTGGTACAATGCCTATGAGAGTAACAATATTCATCTCACTCTTATATCACTAAGAAACTCATGCCAATGAAAACCTTAAAATTTGTAAACAAAGTAAATTGATGCCATTTAAGAATTTATATCTTCATCTTGATATTAATTATACAGATTTCTACTAATAGGTTATGGCTATGCAATAAACCCTAGCTAATCCTCTCTATTCCGACAAAACCACTACTTTTCCCTAGAGAGACAGCCCAACATTTACCATCTTAGTCCCCATGCCCAGGGAATAGGGGCGCTGACTCATCATTAGCTTCTTCAAGCTGATTATGGGCGTTGAGATATTAGAAGAGGAGTGGGGGGGGGGTGGAGAGCAAATTGACAATCCTCTGATGCTGTGTCTTCACTGTCTCCAGGTGGAATTCCCGGACCTCAGAGGTTTGAGCAGGTCTGCCCAGCTTGCTTGTTGAGTAGATACACCAAGGCTGATCATTCTGCAATATACAATTCTCAAAACAACTTTTAGTATCAAGATAGTTTTTTTTTTTAAAGAGGGCTGACATTTTATTAAGAATGTTGGTTCTAACCGCTTTTCTATTTTCCCCCTCTTTTATTGGATATAATATTTACATTTCAAATTTTATCCCCTTACCATATTTCCCCCACCACCCAGGAACCCCTTATCCCATCCGCCTCCTCCTGCCTCTATGAAGGTGTTTACCCACCTACCCCCAGCCCCAATCCCCACACTCAGATTTGCCCCCTCAGTGCTCAGCCTTCAGGGTACCAATGATCTTGTCTCCCACCTATGCCCAACAAGGCCATCCTCCCCTACATATACAGCTCGAGTTATGTGTCTCTCCCTATGTGCTCCTAGGCTGGTGGTTTAGACCCTGGGGAGCTCTGGCTGGTTGGTATTGTTGCTCTCCTCACGGGGCCACGAGCCCTTATGGTTCCTTCAATTTACTCTCTAACTCCTCCATTGGGAACCTTTGATCAGATTAATGGATAGCTGTGGGTATCTGTCTCTGGGTATGTCTGACTCTGGGGGACCTCTAAGGAGACAGCCTTATCAGGCTGCTGTCAGCTTTCCCATCCTGACATCCCTATCAGCGTCTATTTTTGCTGACTGCACATGGAATGAATACCCAGATGGAATGGTCTCCCTACAACACCCCCTTCAGATTCTGTCCCACACTTTGTCTCCATATTTGCTCCCTTGGGTATTTAGTTACTCCTTCTAAGAAAGACCTAGGCATCCTCACTTGTTCTTTCTTCTTCATGAGCTTCATGTCGTCTGGTAGTTGAATCTTTGTTGTTTCAGATTTTTGGCTAATCTCCGCTTATCAGTGAGTAAATACCATGTGTGTTCTTTTGTGATTGGGTTACCTCACTCAGGATGATATTTTCTAGTTCCATCCATTTACCTAAGAATTTCCCAAATTCATTGTTTTTAATAGCTGAGTAATATTCCATTGTGTAAATGTACCACATTTTTTTGTATCCATTCCTCTGTTGAAGGGCATCTGGGTTCTTTCCAGCTTCTGGCTATTATAAATAAGGCTGCTATGAACATAGTGGAGCATATGTCTTTGTTATTTGTTGGGGCATTTTCTGGGTATATGCCCAGGAGTGGTATAGCTGGGTCCTCAGGTAGTGCTATATCCAATTTTCTGAGGAACTGCCAGACTGACTTCCAAAGTGGTTTGTACCAGCTTGCAACCCCCACCAACAATGCAGGAGTGTTCCTCTTTCTTCACATCCTCACCAGCATCTACAATCATCTGAGTTTTTGATTTTAACCATTCTGACTGGTGTGAAGTGGTATCTCAGTGTTGTTTTGATTTGCATTTCCCTGATGACTAAGGATGTTGAGCATTTCTTAAGGTGCTTCTCGGCCATTCGAGTTTCCTCAGTTGAGAATTCTTTGTTTAGCTCTGTACCCCATTTTTAATGGGGCTATTTTGTTGTTTGGCGTCTAATTTCTTGAGTTCTTTGTAAATATTTGATATTAGCCCCCTATCGGATGTAGGATTGGTAATGATCTTTTCCCAATCTGTTGGTTGCCATTTTGTCATGTTGACAGTGTCCTTTGCCTTACAGAAGCTTTGCAATTTGATGAGGTCCCATTTGTTGATTCTTGATCTTAGAGCATAAGCCATTGGTGTTCTGTTCAGGAACTTTTCCCCTGTGCCTAGGTATTCAAGGGTCTTCCCCAACTTCTCTTCTAATAGTTTCAGTGTATCTGGCTTTATGTGAAAGTCTTTTATCCACTTGGAGTTGAGCTTTGTGCAAGGGGATAAGAATGGATTAATTTGCATTCTTCTACATGTTGACCTCCAGTTGAGCCAGCACCACTTGTTGAAAATGCTGTCCTTTTCCCACTGGATGGATTTAGCTCCCTTGTCAAAGATCAAGTGACCATAGGTGTGCGGGTTCATTTCTGGGTCTTCAATTCTATTCCATTGATCATCCTGTCTGTCTCTGTACCAATACCATGCAGTTTTTATCACTACTGCTCTGAAGTACAGTTTGAGGTCCGGAATGTTGATTCCCCCAGAAGTTCTTTTATTGTTGAGAATAGTTCTCACTATCCTAGGTTTTTTGTTATTCCAAATGAATTTGTAAATTGCTCTTTCTATCTCTATGAAGAATTGATTTGGAATTTTGATGGGTATTGCATTGAATCTGTAGATTGCTTTTGGCAGGATAGCCATTTTTACTAAGTTAATCCTGCCAATCCAGGAGCATGGGAGATCTTTCCATCTTCTGAGATCTTCTTCAATTTCTTTCTTCAGAGACTTGAAGTTCTTGTCATACAGATCTTTCACTTGCTTTGTTAGATTCACTCCAAGATAATTTATTTTATTTGTGGCTATTGTGAAGGGTGTCATTTCCCTAATTTCTTTCTCTGCCTGTTTATCCTTTGAATAGAGGAAGGCTACTGATTTGTTTGAGTTGATTTTATATCCAGCCACATTGCTAAAGTTGTTTATCAGGTTTAGGAGTTCTCTGGTGGAAGTTTTAGGTTCACTTAAGTATACTATCATATAATCTGCAAATAGTGAAATTTTGACTTCTTCCTTTCCTATCTGTATCCCTTTGACTTGCGTTTGTTGTCTAATTGCTCTGGCTAAGACTTCCAGTACTATATTGAATAGGTAAGGTGAGAGTGGGCAGCCTTGCCTAGTCCCTGATCTTAGTGGGATTGCTTCAAGTTTCTCTCCATTTAGTTTGATGTTGGCTACTGGCTTGCTGTATATTGCTTTTACTATGTTTAGATATGGGCCTTGAATTCCTGATCTTTCCAAGACTTTTAACATGAAGGGATGTTGAATTGTGTCAAATGCTTTCTCAGAGTCTAGTGAGATGACCATGTGGTTCTTTTCTTTGAGTTTATTTATGTAGTGGATTACATTGATGGATTTCCAAATATTGAACCATCCCTGCATTCCTGGGATAAAGCCTACTTGATCTTGATAGATAATTGTTTTGATGTGTTGTTGGATTCGGTTTGCGAGAATTTTATTGAGTATTTTTGCATCAATATTCATAAGAGAGATTGGTCTGTAGTTCTCTTTCTTTGTTGGGTCTTTCTGTGGTTTTGGTATGAGTGTAATGGTAGCTTCATAGAATGAATTGGGTAGTGTTTCTTCTGTTTCTATTCGATGGAATAGCTTGAAGAGGATTGGTATTAGGTCTTCCTTTAAGGTCTGAAAGAATTCTGCACTGAAACCATCTGACCCCGGACATTTTTTGGTGGGAAAATTTTTAATGACTGTGTCTATTTCTTTAGGCGTTATGGGACTGTTTAGGTGGTTTATCTGCTCCTCCTTTAACTTTGGTACCTGGTATCTATCTAGAAAATTGTCCATTTCCTCCAGATTTTCCAATTTTGTTGAGTATAGGCCTTTGTAGTAGGATCTGATAATTTTTTTAATTTCCCCTGTTTCTGTTGTTATGTCTCCCTTTTCAGTTCTGATTTTATTAATTTGAATGCTGCCTCTGTGCCCTTTGGTTAGTCTGGCTAAGGGTTTGTCTATCTTGTTGATTTTCTCAACGAACCAGCTCCTGGTTTTGTTGATATTTTATATAGTTCTTTTTGTTTCGACTTGGTTGATTTCAGCCCTGAGTTTGATTATTTCCTGCCGTCTACTCCTCTTGGGTATACTAGCTTCTTTTTGTTCTAATGCTTTCAGGTTTGCTGTCAAGTTGTTAATGTGTGCTCTTTCCACTTTCTTTTTATGAGCACTTAGAGCTATGATTTTTCCTCTTAGTACTGCTTTCAATGAGTCCCACATATTTTGATATGGTGTGTCCTCATTTTCATTTAAATCTAAAAAGTCTTTAATTTCTTTCTTAATTTCTTCCTTGACCAAGTTACTATTGAGTAGAGCATTGTTCAGTTGCCAAGTGTATGTGGGCTTTCTGTTGTTTTTGTCTATGTCAAAGACAAGTCTTAATCCATGGTGGTCTGATAAGGTACTGGGGATTATTTCAATCTTTTTGTATCTGTTGAGGCCTGTTTTGTGACCAATTATATGGTCTATTTTCGAGAAGGTACCATGAGGTGCTGAGAAGAAGGTATATTCTTTTTTTTAGGATAAAATGTTCTATAGATGTCAGTTAGGTCCAATTGGTTCATAACTTCTGTTAGTTTCATTGTGTCTCGATTTAGTTTCTGTTTCCATGATCTGTCCATAGCTGAGAGTAGGGTGTTGAAATCTCCCACTATTACTGTGTAGGGTGCAATGTATGCTTTAAGCTTTAGTAAAGTGTCTTTTATGTATGTGGGTGCCCTTACATTTGGGGCATAGATGTTGAGAATTGCAAGTTCCTCTTGGTACATTTTTCCTTTGATGAATATGAAGTATCCTTCTTTATCTTTTTTGATTACTTCTGGTTGAAAACTGATTTTATTTGATATTAGAATCGCTACTCCAGCTTGTTTCTTGGGGCCATTTGCTTGGCAGATTGTTTTCCAACCTTTTACTCTGAGGTAGTGTCTGTCCTTTCCACAGAGGTGCGTTTCCTTAATGCAGCAAAATGTTGGGTTTTGTTTACGTATCCAGTCTGATAGTCTATGTCTTTTTATTGGAGAATTGAGTCCATTGATATTAAGAGATATTAAGGAAAAATGAGTGTTGTTTCCTGTTATTTTTGTTATTGGTAGTGGATATATGTTTGTGTAGCTACCTTCTTTTACGGTTTTTGGAAGATTACTTTCCTGCTTTTTCTAGGTTGTAGTTTCCCTCCTTGTGATGGAGTTTTCCACCAATTATCCTTTGAAGTGCTGGGTTTGTGTTGAGATAGTGTGTAAATTTGGTTTTTTCATGGAATATTTTGGTTTCTCCATCAATAATGATTGACAGTTTTGTTGGGTATAGTAGTCTGGGCTGACATTTATGTTCTTTTAGGGTCTGTATGATATCGGTCCAGGATCTTCTGGCTTTTATGGTCTCTGGTGAGAAGTCTGGTGTAATTCTTATAGGTCTGCCTTTATATGTTACTTTGCCTTTTTCCCTTACTGCTTTTAGTATTTTTTCTTTGTTTTGTACATTTGTTGTTTTGACTATTATGTGGCGGGAAGTATTTCTTTTCTGGTCTAAACTATTTGGAGTTCTGTAGGCTTCTTGTATATTTATGGACATCTCTTTCTTTAGGTTAGGGAAGTTTTCCTCTATAATTTTGTTGAGGATATTTACTGGTCCTTTAAGTTGGGAGTCTTCCCCCTCATCTATTCCTATTATCCTTAGGTTTGGCCTTCTCATTGTGTCTTGGATTTCTTGTATATTTTGGGTTAGTAGCTTTTTGTATTTTGCATTTTCTTTGACAGTTGTGCCAATGTGTCCATGGTATCTTCTGCACATGAGATTCTCTCTTCCATCTCTTGTATTCTGTTGGTAATACTTGTGTCTATGACTCCTGATCATTTTTTTAAGTTTTCTATCTCCAGGGTATTCTCCCTTTGTGATTTCTTTATTGTTTCTTCTTTCATTTTTAGATCCTGCATGGTTTTGTTTAATTCCTTCTCCCGTTTGGTTGCATTTTCTTGCAATTCCTTAAGGGATTTTTGTGTTTCCTCTTTAAGGGTTTCTATCTGTTCTTTGAGAGTGTTATTTATGTCTTTCTTAAAGTCCTCTATCATCATCATGAGAAGTGATTTTAATTCTGAATCCTGCTTTTCTGGTGTGATGGGGTGTTCAGGGCTTGCTATGATGGGGGAACTGGGTTCTGATGATGCCATGTAACTTTGGTTTCTGTTGCTTACGTTCTTGCGCCTGCCTTTTGCCATCTGGTTAAATCTAGTGCTACCTGTACTTCTGTCTCTGATTGTAGCCTGCCTTTCCAGTTGTCTCGCTTGTGTTTGGTTTTCTAGGGGTCCAGATGTCTCTGTGATTTTTTCCAGCTGCCCTGATTAAGGTGTTATCTCTAGGATGCCTCAGGATATGGTGCCTCCAAGGTAGCGTCCAGCTAGTTGTCTGCTGTTCTGGGTGCTGTGTCTCCTCTTGGATATCTCAGGATATGTTGTCTGACACTGAGTTCAGTTGTTCCTCTGTGGCTCTGGGTTGAGTGGACCTTCCTGTATGTCTCAGGCAGAATCCGGGGTCCACACAACTGCAGACCTGGCAGAGGTCTGGTCTAGGCCTCAGACCCGGGAGATGGGCAGAAGGGGGGTGCTAGCCAGCAGGGGTGGGGGGTATCTGCTGGATTCTGAGCACTCAGGGCACCCAGCTATGAGCTCAGGGTAGTATGTGGGTTTTCCTACCTAAAGCTGTTTGTGGGATCCGTGGAGCCCCCAGAATGTGTCTGGCAGTGGTAACCAGGGTGCACTCACCAGCAGGCCTCAGATCGGAAGAGGGGCGCGCAGAGGAAGGGGAGTGCTAGTGCTGGCTGTGGGTTCTATGCATCCCCCAGAATGTGTCTGGTGGAATCCGGGGTGCACTCACAAGCTGGCCGGGCAGAGGTCCGGCCCAGGTCTCAGGCTGGAAGAGGGGCGCAGGGCGGAAGGGGAGTGCTAGGGCTGGCTATGGGTTCTATGGATCCCCCAGAATGTGTCTGGCGGAATCCGGGGTGCACTCACAAGCTTGCCGGGCAGAGGTCCAGTCCAGGCCTCAGGCCGGAAGAGGGGCGCGCAGCGGAAGGGGAGTGTTAGGGCTGGCTATGGGTTCTATGGATCCCCCAGAATGTGTCTGGTGGAATCCAGGGTGTACTCACAAGCTGGCCGGGCAGAGGTCCGGCCCAGGCCTGAGGCTGGGAGAGGGGCACGTGGCAGAAGGGGAGTGCTAGGGCTGGCTATGGGTTCTATGAATCCCCCAGAATGTGTCTGGTGGAATCTGGGGTGCACCCACAAGCTGGCCGAGCAGAGGTCCAGCCCAGGCCTCAGGCTGGAAGAGGGGCGCGTGGCAGAAGGGGAGTGCTAGGGCTGGCTATGGGTTCTATGGATCCCCCAGAATGTGTCTGGCGGAATCCGGGGTGCCCTCCACAAGTTTGCCGGGCAGAGGTCCGGTCAGGCCTCAGGCCGGAATGAAGGGTATCTTTTGCTTTATCCTGCAAAGTTTGTTCTATGCTTCTTGATCATATAAGGTGAGTCAGAACAGCAAGCTTTACACTGTCATGAGACATCAGAAAAACTTTCTTCTCTGAGATAAGCTTTGGGATCTCAGTCAACAGTTTCCTTCTCCTCCTCGGTGTCCTCGTGTTTAGTGGTGATTACAAGCCCCGACTTGCTGACCTGTCAATTGGCTTACTAGCCCAAATCCACCTAATGATGCTGCTGGTTGTTGGCTTCACAGCTATAGATATTTTCATGCTTTGGTGAGGATGGGATGACATCAGATGAAAATCACCTATCTGCTTTTTCAGGTTTTTTTTGCAGGGTTTCTCTCTTTGTACTGCCTACTGGCTGAAGCTTCCAGGAATCACTCCCAGTCCCAGACACTCCTGTTGAGGAAAGTTCAAAAGGGCATTATCTCCATATGACATTTTATGGATCTGGTTTGTTCTGTATTCCTTGTATTGATCCATTTCCATCAAGCTTTTCATCTCTCTTCTTGTATCTCCTAATATGATGTTAGACCACCTCCTATGTGTTACTGAATCCTCTTTTCTTGTACTATTTCCCCATACAATACCTATTATCCACATTGTTCATCTTCAGAGCACCATTCTTGTTCAGTGTCATGGTCCTCTCCATTGTGTACATGATGGCTCTCTTGTGCTGGTACAGGAAACAGGCCCTGTATCTTCATGGCACCCGTCTTTCTTTAAAAGCATCCTCTGAGCAAAGCCACCTTGGAATGTCCTGATGCTCATGAGCTTCTTTGTGCTGATGTCCATGTTGGGCAGGTTTATCTCCTGTTCAAGACATCTGTTCACAGATATTCCTCTATTCTAGTCCACTCAGATTATTGTGAGCCACAGCTATGCCACTGTCAGCCCCACTGTGTTCATCAGCACTGTAAAATTATAAATGACCCTTCAATATCAACCCATGAGAGGACAGTGACTATTTGATTATTCAGTGATGAGTAAGAGTCCTTAAGATGAGACTACTTTGGCTTCAGAAACATGAATCACTGTAGCCAGACTTGTGGCTACTTTATGGGTACCTATTTCTACCATCCTTCTCCAACCCTTTAAACCCCACACTCCCAACACTAGAAGGAGAGAAAGAAAGGTGGATAGGAAAGAAGACCTCCACATCATTAGACTACTTCTTTCTGATTAGGAGTATCAAGTTCTTTTGGGGCAATTTTGATCTATGTCTGCCCAGATATCACCACCCAGCATCCAGCAACAGGAACCCGCAAACAGCAGCAGCAGGAGGAGCAGCAGAGGCCACATTCTCTTTTGGGGCACCTGCATTCGTATACCCTCTCAACAGTCCCTGTAATTCCAAATGACATATAATTGGAAAATCTATGTGCAGTTGGCAGAATCACACCCCTACCAGAGCACAAGGCAAATCACAGTCCACTACTGTGGATAGTCTAAAGCAGCCCCATATCACATGACTGGCATCAAAACAAAGATATTGTCTCATAACATTTCTGTTTTTAAAGAAACCAAAATTCTCATTACAAATCACTGTAACAAGCTGTGTGGCAGACTTTCTCCAGGGGGATTCAGTTTACACAAGGATGTACAGTTCAGCCATAGAAGACTGCCAGACCTGCAACAGGGCTCCAGTACCTGCTTTCTGAGTAAGGGTTTTCTGTTAGGCGAAAACTCCACATTTATAGGTTAAGGAGATTTTAAGGGGCAAGGTTGCTTGATATGTAGAAACAATTACCCAAGCACAATACACTACATTTCACAGTGATGTGAGGTTTGGTTAATGCACACATACCTCTAATAGCAGGTCTGAAGGACAGAGAAGAAGGAGGATCCCTGGTCCTGCATAGACAACAGGCTAGATCAGGAATTAGTGAGAGACTTTTTCTAAGAAGGATAAGGTAGACAGTGAAGGAAGACTCTTGTGTAAACATGAACAAAGACACACACACACACACACACACACACACACACACACACACACACACCCTCAACATTTAAATAGTGAACAAGACATGAATAAGACAAAGGTTTGACATTTTTTCAGGAAACCAATTTCTGAAAAGTGTTGTCTTCCAGTGTTCTTATTTGGAAAGATAAATCAAATGTAAGAATCTACTTAATTTTATTTTCATGTTATTAGTGAAAGTATCTGTCACTCAATAACTTAGGAGAAGAATTTGGAGAAGTTCACAATCCAAAAAGATACTCATATCTATGAGCAGTGATGTCACTGTTCATGCTTTGATCCCATAACTGAGCTCTAGGATCATTTAAAGAAATAATGTGAACACTTCATGATGCAAGCAGAGCATCTGGAGAAGGACTGTGACCCATCCTCTCTATATCCTGAGCTGGTCAAAGATGCTGATGTGGGTTCGCTAACATACTGAAGTCATGAATGACTAATAGAGAGAACATCTGCAGAGACATAAAGATTAAGAATATGGGTAGAAATGAATAAACTATTATTAGGAAAGTGTAAAAACACTAACAGATCCAAATGTGTTGGCACATGCCTATGATGCTAGCATGTGGTTTAAGTACAGAGGCTGGCTAGCTCCTAAGTTCAAGGCTTACCTGGTATATGCTGTGAGTGGTAGGCCAGCTACAGCTACATGGTGAGACTGTGTCTAAAAAAATTAGGAGACTTTCTTGCTTTCTTACTCCTGCTCTCTCCCCTGCTCCTGCTGCCTCTCTTTCCCCATTCCCCCCCATCTCTCTCCACATGCTCATGGCCAACCTCTACTCCTCTACTCTCTCTGTCTGTATTTCGCTGTCTATACTACTTCAATGCCCCTTCCATTCCATAAATAAACTCCATTCTATACTAAAAAATAACAATTCTCCAAAATGAGGAGAATATAATTTTCGCCTAATACTCGGTTTCTTCTACAATCACATTACCATCTATTCTGTCTATTTTATGTGACATTAGTCAGGAGTTGTTTAAAGCATTCTATTCAAATTATAATGTTGGGAATATTAATTACTCCACATGACATCCTAGACTTGTTTTCTTTTTTGAAACCACATCTCTCCATGTAGTGAAGGCTAGACTTTAATTTAAAATCTTCCTGCCTGCAACTCTGGAGTTATCACGTTATTCGGCATCTGTAGTGCACCATTAGGGCTTTAATACAGGCACTGTGTCTCTTTTGTACCAAGGCTCACAGTGCTTTTGGTAACTATGTGTTAGATCTGTGGGATTTGAAACAAAATGCACATTGTTTCAGAGCCTGTTTCTGCTTCTGTCAGTCAAGAAGATAGTGATAGTTCTTGCTAACCATGGAGCACAGCACAGCTTGCCTTGGCTATGTTCTATCTGCCTGGTCACCTGGTTCTCCAGGGCAGCACAAACTCTCTGCATCCATCTAACTCTTCAAAATTATTTTAACTCACTCACAGCTAAAATCCTGTAACTAGGAGTTTGGGAATGTCAGAAAACACAATAACACTACTTGAAACCATAGACCAACCCCATGAAAGACTGCCTCTCACCATTGCATAGGGAGGAACCACAAGTGCAGAGGAAAAATATGTGAAGACAAGGAGTCCTGCATCTCAGAAAGAGAGTCACAGTGAAGGAAACTGGTCAGAATTAAGTCAAGAGTAAAATGAAAAAAGTTAGGCTGTCTGTTTGGTGCAAACTTTCTGATCTGGCAGAGGTGCAAGGGAGCTCAGATAAAGTTTGTGCTCAGCCTCCCAAGATAGCTGTTATCCAGGACAGGGTGACATAAAGGTAGGGATGATGCTCCACTGGGATTTCCATGCTCTTCAGTGGGAATTGTCACCTGGGACAGACACTAAACTTACAAGCTGTAGAGATGCATTAAAGACTCCACTCCCCTATGCCTGCACAGGATCTCCTCAGGCAGAGTTCTCCCAGGCTATGTCCATCTCGGTAAGTGCTCTGCACAAGTGCAGAATCAGAATGTGGTCTGGACCTAGCAAGGCTGAGGGAGGAAGAGCTTGGGGGCTCCAGGGAGGGTTTTCAGCATCTACAGATGAGACCCTAAGCTCTGATGTCCCCTCAGCACAGGAGATTGTGTTTTGCACCACAACAAGGGTGGGTTCTTCCTAAGATATTTATTTCTCTGATATAAAAACCTCTAAAATTCAATTTGATTTCTTTCTTCTTCTTTCTTTTCTTTCTTTCTTTCTTTTTCTTTCTCTCACCTCAATGACACACATTGATTTGGTAAGCCTACAGTTTAACACTTGTTATGCATATGATCAAACTTTAAAAGGCCTACAACCACTATTTTATTAAATGTCTCATTTGGTATCTATATTTTTATAGGTCAACTGTTATTGAAACAAGTGGTTTACAAAAATATGGGTGGCTATTTTATCAGAATTTAACTATAAAGAAACAAATCCATGTTTACTAGAGCTGATAGAGGCAATCTCCCACAACAACAGCCTGTCTGTTATGTGGATCAAGGTACTTACCGATTTATTTATTTAGTTTCAAGTACTTTTTTAATTAAAAGAATGTCACTTTGCTCCTTCTATCTTTGTTTTCTATCTTTCTATCTTTGAATTTGAGGGGGCATTCAATATTACCCCACTCAAATTCACTGACTTTATTCTTCTCATTTTATACACAAAATATGTATGTGTGTATACATATAAATGCATTTTTTGTTTGAGTGTAATTGGTTCCCAGGGCTGACCACCTTGTATTGGTAAGCAATAAGATGCTCATATTGGGAGGATGCTAGTTCTTCCTGCCCAGGAGACTCTAGCAGCCGTAGTTCTTTGCCTAGGCCAGTACCTGTGAAAACTTCCCTTCCACATCAGCTTTTCGTTCGTGTTGACATTGTTCCATCTTGGTTTTGCCACCATTTCTAGGAGAGACTATTTATTGCAAATTCCTAGAATTCTGGCTCTTTCAATCTTTCTGCTTCATCTCCTAGATGTTCCCTGAGCCAAACAAACCTGCAGGGGCTGTGATGTAGACTTGTCTGTTGTTGTTAGGCTCATTCACAATCTCTAGATCTCTGTGTTGTGTGCAGTGTGCTGGTCTTTTATCGTCTACATTTGCCTTAAAGAGGAGCTTCTTTGAGGAGGGTTAGTAGCCTTCTTATCTCTAGGTGTAAAAGGCCCAGAATATACTTGGAATGTGCTGGTCTATAAAAGTGTTGGACAATAAATTGCTTCTAAGTTCATGTCATTACCGTGTCCCCAGAAATGGACTGGTTTCTGAAACTATTGTGAGTTCCCTACTGAGGGAATTGGTTTTTTTACATCCATTCATACAGCTCTGATACCTCAAGGGTAAGTGGTCCTACTGCACATTTTGGCCAGCTTGCCACGCTTCTCTTTGTTGTGGTTCTTAAATGTTAAGCGATAAGGAATATACGATTCTGTACCCTCTTGAGCAGCTATCGTAGATGATTTTCTTGTACCATGGAAGCTAGACCACAGCAAGAAGGCTTAAGGTCAGATTCAGTCAAATAACCCATA